>NC_045956.1:62538246-62660955 GCF_010909765.2 Amblyraja radiata
GTACCTCAGTACATGTGACAATAAACTATATAAAACTAAAATAATCTAGACAATAGCAATAGTAATTGTCCAGTCTCAAGAAAGGTCTCAACCTGAAATGTCACCTATTCCTTTTCTCCAGAGGTGCTGCCTGACCCGCTGAGTTACTTCAACATTTTGTGTTTATCAATAGGAAACCAACACCAATACCAACCGATACAACTTCAGTTTAATAATCTCTCTCATGGATTTTTCTCTCTCAGGAAGTTATTCGTTGACAAATATGTGGACTACATATTTAACACATCGGTGGAGAAACATTTCCAAGCTTTCTCTGAAGGGTTTCGATATGTTCCTTTGCCAGTTGTAGATTTGTTCCTTCCTGACGAATTGATGGCTCTTCTCCAAGGAAACATGCTGTACGACTGGCCTCAGCTGGAGGAGGTAAGCGATTCATTGATGATACTTTATTGTCACATGTTCCGAGGCACTGTGAAATGCTTTGTTTTGCACGCAACCCTGTAAAATCATACAGCAGACCTTACCCCTTACGATTAAGGTGTAGGCCATTTAGGACTGAGATGAGGAAAAACTTTTTCTCCCAGAGTGTTGTGAATCTGGAATTCTCTGCCACGGAAGGCAGTGGACCCCAATTCACTGGATATTTTTAAGAGAGAGATAGATTTAGCTCTAAGGGCTAACAATCAAGGGATATGGGGAGAAAGTAGGAACGGGGTACTGATACTGGATGATCAGCCATGATCATATTGAATGGTGGTGCTGGCTCGAAGTGCTGAATGGCCTACTCCTGCACCTATTTTCTATGTTTCTCTATGTTTCTAGGCAGTACACAGGTGTCACCACGTTTCAGGCACCGACAAAGTTACAAAGGTTCACCAAACAGCTATCTTCTGCCTGCCGACGCACATGGCTGCAGGAGGTCTCCAGCTGGGTCCCCCCTTCCCCCATCACTCTTGGTGACCATCCGTCGGGTCACACTTCATACTCGCCCCGCACCCCCCCCCCCCCCCTCACCAGGTAGCACTTGGCGTCCCTCCTCAATCTCGACAGCCCTCTCACTCTCGGCGGCACCCCTGTGCGATGATGGTTCTGCTCTGACCACAACTCTGTCTCACAATCAGCTTCAGTTTCATTGCACCTTACCTTAAATGTAACCACTCTGGTTTCAGATGCCTCTAAGATCTAGCTGGAATCTCAGATTATTTCAAAGCAACATTATCAAAAAGGCAAGTTGTCAGAAGTGCTGCGGCACAGTGGCGCAGAGGTAGAGTTGCTGCTTTAAAGCCCCAGAGTCCAAGGTTCGATCCTGACTGTATGACTAAGCGTGGTGGATGCCTGGAACTCACTGCCGGGGGTGGTGGTGGAGGCCTATGTAATAGTGGTGTTTAAAAGACTTTTAGATAGGCACATGGGTATGCAGCGAATGGAGGGATATGGATTATGTGCAGGCAGATAGAAGTTAGTCTTGGCATCATGTTTGACATGGACATTGTGGCCTGCAGGGCTGTACTGTGCAATGTTCTATCCTGATAAAATCCCGACAGCCAGCACATTGGATCTACAGTCTGAAGAAGGGTCCCGACCCAAAATGTCGCCCGTCCATTTCCCTCCACAGATGCTGCCCGACCCGCTGATTTATTTCAGCACTTTGTGCTTTTCTCAAGACTCCAGTATCTGCAGTTCCTCATGTCCCCAAGCTCACAGGACCCGTGGGTGGGGTGGGATTTCCTGCCCTCACAGTGTTACTTGAAGGATGAGGGGTGACCTCATTGAAACTTACCGAATAGTGAAAGGCTTGGACAGAGTGGATGTGGAGAGGATGTTTCCACTAGTGGGAGAGTCCAGGACCAGAGGCCATAGCTTCAGAATAAAAGGAGGTACCTTTAGAAAGGAGATAAGGAGACATTTCTGTCGCCAGAGGGTGATGAATCTGGAATTTATGCCACAGACGGCTGTGGAAGCCAAGTCATTGGGTATTTTTTATTGTGGATTGATAGATTCTTGATTAGTACTGCTGTCAGGGGTTATGGGGAGAAGGCAGGAGAATAGGGGTTTGAGAGGGAATGATAGATCCGCCATGATTGAATGGTGGAGTAGACTTGATGGGCCGAATGGCCTAATTCTGCTCCTATCTATCTTTATTACTAAAAGTCTGATCTTGACCGCTTTTGGCTCGCTGTGGTGTGATTACCGAGAGAACGCCACCACCTACGGCCGTCATTTTTGGCTACCTCGCTTAGAGCACCCCTCCGCCTTCCGGGACCGGAGGATTTTTCCCATCGATGAAAAATCAGAGAGATATTAATGTTTTTTAAAAATTTCCCATTCTCTCTGCTGCCCCCGCTGGCGGCAAGGGGGCAGGACTACAAAA
Organism: Amblyraja radiata; assembly: GCF_010909765.2. Taxonomy (NCBI): domain Eukaryota; kingdom Metazoa; phylum Chordata; class Chondrichthyes; order Rajiformes; family Rajidae; genus Amblyraja; species Amblyraja radiata. Next base: position 62,540,618 of record NC_045956.1, read on the forward strand.
CCCGGAAGTGTAGTCCCTCACTCAGTCTCTGCCAGATCCAGGAAGCGAGAGGGTCACGGCTCTCTGAGCTGTGAATTACACTGTAAGGTGGCTGCTGCCCAATTGTTTGCCGCTTCTTTTTAACGAGTTTGTGTTCACAAAATGAATTTTGGTTGTCGGGTGGCTGCAGCCCAATTGCTTGCCTCGCCTTTTTAACAAGTTTGTGTTCACAGAATGAATTTTGGTTGTCAGGTGGCTGCTGCCCAATTGTTTGCCTCGCCTTTTTAACAAGTTTGTGTTCACAAAATGAATTTTGTTTGACGGGTGGCTGCTGCCCAATTGTTTAGGAAAAGGGGAGATGCAACGAGACCTGGGTGTCATGGAACACTAGTCATTGAATGTGGGCATGCAGGTGCAGCAGGCAGTGAAGAAGGCGAATGGTATGTTGGCGTTCATAGCAAGAGGTTTTGAGTTTCGGAGCAGGGAGGTTCTACTACAGTTGTACAGGGTCTTGGTGAGACAACACCTGGAGTATTGCGTACAGTTTTGGTCTCCTAATCTGAGGAAGGACATTCTTGCCATAGAGGGAGCGCAGAGAAGGTTCACCAGACTGATTCCTGGGATGTCAGGACTTTCATATGAAGAAAGACTGGATAGACTTGGCTTGTACTCGCTAGAATTTAGAAGATTGAGAGGGGATCTTATAGAAACATACAAAATTCTTAAGGGGTTGGACAGGCTAGATGCAGGAAGATTGTTCCCGATGTTGGGGAAGTCCAGAACAAAGGGTCACAGTTTAAGGATAAAGGGGAAATCTTTTAGGACTGAGATGAGAAAAACATTTTTTACACAGAGAGTGGTGAATCTCTGGAATTCTCTGCAACAAAATGTAGTTGAGGCCAGTTCATTGGCTATGTTTAAGAGGGAGTTAGATGTGGCCCTTGTGGCTTAGGGGATCAGGGGGTATGGAGAGAGGGCAGGTACAGGATATTGAGTTGGATGATCAGCCATGATCATATTGAATGGCGGTGCAGGCTCAAAGGGCCGAATGGCCTACTCCTGCACCTATTTTCTATGTTTCTATGTATGCTTCTATGTTTGCCTCGCCTTTTTAACGAGTTTGTGTTCACAAAATGAATTTTGGTTGTCGGGTGATTGCTGCCCAATTGTTTGCCTCGCCTTTAAAACAAGTTTGTTTTCACAAAATGAATTTTGGTTGTCGGGTGGCTGCTGCCCAATTGTTTGCCTCGCCTTTTTAACAAGGTTGTGTTCACAAAATGAATTTTGGTTGTCGGGTGGCTGCAGCCAAATTGTTTGCCTTGGCTTGGCTTTTTAAATCGTTGCAACAGTTGGCTGCCAGCCCAAGAATCCATTCGGCCCACAATGTCTATACTAGCCCTCTGGAAACCAGTACCTTCGGCCTGCAACACCCATACTAGCGCAACAGAAAGCCCCCACCCCTCCACTGGCAATATTGGAATTGGTGGAGAGGTGGAATATTGCATTGGTGACCAGCCCTCCCGTGTGATGCTGGGACCCAACGGGTCCCACTTAGTCTAGTAACCTATAAACTTATGAAGTGTTTCTCTGCCCTCTCTGACAGAACGCCAGTTACGGGTCGGGCTACACAAGAATGGATGAAGCCATTGTCCAGTTCTGGCAGATGTTTCATGAGCTAACCCAGGAGGAGAAGAAGCATTTCCTGGGTGAGTCATCCAGCTGGTTTCACTCGTTCAGTCGGGTTTTGGTGAAGCGTACGAAGACCGTTTGGCGGCTCTGGGCCTGTACTTGCTGGGATTTAGAAGGATGAGGGGTGACCACCATCAGGGGTTAAGGGGAGAAGGCAAGTGGATGGGGTAAACCTCTTCTGCATCGTATCCAAAGTCTCCACATCCATCCTCTAGTGGTTGGGGGTGGGAAGCAAAGAGGTAAGTTATAGAATAAGTTAAAGTTTATAAAGGGGATTTACTGTCCAACTCATTCGGTGATGGAAGTTGGTCACATGCTCACCCGTCCACAGTCCCATACTCCCACAGGCTGGTTTCATAAGTTCCTAAATTCATAAGTCATGGGAGCAGAATTATCGAAAGATCGAGTCTACTCTGCCATTCAGTCATGGCTGATCTATCTTTCCCTCTCAACCCTATTCTCCCCATAACATTTGACACCTTTATTAATGCAGGAAAAAAACAGGAGAATGGGGTTGAGAGGGAAAGATAGATCAGCCATGATTGAATGGCATGATTGAATTCTGCTTCCGCTAGAGGAAAGATGTGGAGGCTTCAGAGAAGGTGCAGAATAGGTTTACCATAATGATGCTTGGTTTAGAGGGTATTAGCCACAAGGAGAGGTTGGACAAACTTGGATTTCTTAGTTTTCTTTGGCAAGTGGGAGGTTGAGGGAACACCATATGAGGTATATATTATTAGGAGAGGCATAGATAGGGTAGTCAGTCAGAACCTTTTAGCCCAGGATGGAAAAATCAAATTCTACACAACATGGCCTTAAGGTGGGAGAGGCAAAGTTTAAAGGAGATATACAGGACAGATTTTTTACACAGTGGTAGATTCCTGGAACACGTTGCAGGGGGGGTGGAGGCAGATACAATAGTAGCATTCAAGAGGCTTTTAGATAGACTTATAGATATGCTGGGGATGGAGGGATATGGATAACATGTAGGCAGAGGAATGCATTTTAACAAGGCAACATGTTTGGTTCAGACATTGTGTGCCAAAGGTCCTGTTCCTGTGCTGTAATGTTCTATGTTCACCAACAGTAGCATAGAGCACATGGGTATTTTGCTCTGTTTCTCTGTAATAGTGAATAGTGTAAGAGGAGCGGTACAGTGGCACAGCAGATAGAGCCACTGCCTCACAGCCGCACAGACCCGGGTTCCACCCTGACCTCAGGTGCTGGCTGTGCGAAGTTTGGAAACCTGAATGGAAACCTCTGGAGACTTTGCGCCCCACCCAAGGTTTCCGTGCGGTTCCCGGAGGTTGCCGGAGGTTGCGGGTAGTGGAAGCAGGTAGGGAGACTGACAAAAACCTTTGGGAACCGCACGGAAACCTTGGGTGGGGCGCAAAGTCTCCAGAGGTTTCCGTTCAGGTTTCCTAAGTGGGACAGGGGCAGAAGGCAGCAACTCTACTGCTGTGCCACTGCCGCCCAAAATGTTTATTACGAAGCTTGCAATTGCTGACATATTGAGTTGTTGATTTCTGTTTTGTCACTGCTCCCAGCCTTCCTCACAGGTTGTGACAAGGTTCCCATTGGAGGCATGGGCAAGTTCAGGATCGTCATTCGGGAGGATTTCAGACCTGATCCGGATTTGTACTTCCCGACTGCTCACACCTGCTACCAAATGCTGGATCTGCCCCGGTACAGCAGTGCGGAGATCCTGAGGGAGCGGTTCCTCCGAGCGATTGGATGCAGTCGGGGGTTCGGGATTGCCTAGTGGCTGAAATCATCTGCTGCTCCTGAGCGTCTCTGAGCGAGTGGAAATCATGTTGCACGTGCCCAATGGTTCAGTGGTTTCTTTATTATCACGTGTAGCAAGGTACAGTGAGAAGACAGTCTCAGCAAGACCCAGGCAGAGATGAGGAGGCACCAGGCCATTCGGCCCACCATGTCTGCGCTGAACACAATGTCAATTTCCCAGCCACCAGTGCAAAGCACCACACAACGTGCTGGAGTAACTCAGAGGGTCAGGCAGCATCCGTGGCAACATGGGTGGGTGTTGTTTTCGTTCGGGTCGGGAAGGATCCTGAGGTACTCCAGCATTTTGTGTCTTGTTTGTTTGTAAACCAGCAACTGGAGTTCCTCATAATGACAGGTAGATCTGTTATCATAAGTGTTTCCATTAACACAGATTGGATGTCACACAACTGTTGCATTGGGGAACATCCCTTTTATTACTTTTATAACCTTTTATTGGTTATAATAGCATTTCGATCAGGAACTAGAAAACTGCTTAAATGTAACTTTGAAAATTGCTAAGCATTAAAAAACCTGTCCTAGAGTCATAGAATGATACAGTGTGGAAACTGGCCCATTAGCCCAACTTGCCCACACCGTCCCAGCTACACTAGTCCCACCTGTCTGCGCTTGGTCCATATCCTTCCAAACTTGTCCTATCTCTTTCCCAGAGTAGGGGAATCGAGAACCAGAGGACAGAGGTTTAAGGTGAAGGGGGAAAGATTTTATAGGAGTCTGAGAGGTAACTTTTTTACACAAAGGGTGGTAGTTGTATGAAACGAGCTGCCTGAGGAGGTAGTTGAGGCAAGGACTATTGCAACATTTAAAAAGCAATTAGACAGGTACAAGGATAGGACAGGTTTATAGGGATATGGGCCAAACGCAAGCAGGTGGGACTAGTGTAAATGGGACATGTCGGTCAGTGTGGGCAAGTTGGGCCGAAGGGCTTGTTGCCACAATGTAATAAAATGTGTTAAGAATTCATCAATCCCGTCCGTTAGGAATTCTTAACAATTGCACATGAAACGACAGAAATTAACGACAAATAGTTCTGCAATAATACATGTTTCCATAAAGCTCATTGGATACAACGTGATTTATGAACTAGAAACAGTATTTTTATTAGGCGGGCAAATTGGTTATAATGCCATTTCAATCAGGAACTGGAGAACTAATAAAAAGTGACTTTGGAAATTGACAATCAGGAAAAAAACTTGTCTTGGTGGTTGGGGTTGGGGGGGGGGGAGTAAAAACTGTTTCCATGTAACCACCCCGTGGTAATCAGACATAATTGTCTCTGAAGAACACAGTCTGTCAGTTTCACCGCTGGTGATCATTGAAACTATCAAGCAGTCACTCTAGTGACGTGCAATGAAAGTCTATTAAACAATGTAACACATAGACTTGAGGATTTTTAGTTTGTACAAAAATAAACTTGTAGCTAGTGAAAACGCCTTTGGTTTGAAAGTCCAGCAGGGAAAATAACTTGTTACAGCAAGTCTAAAACTCTCAGCCCCAAAACACTTTTTTACATTGACAGAATTATTGTTAAACTGCAATTAGTCTCAGCGGTTTCTTCAAAATGTATCTATTGCATTATAGCAATACCACCTGTATTTTGTCAAAAAACTCTGGAATGAATTTCAGTTAGAGTAAAAGAGTCAAGAGTGTTTTATTGTCATGTGTCCCAGATAGGACAATGAAATTCTTACTTGCTGCAGCACAACAGAATATGTAAACATAGTACATAACGGGAGAAAAAAAGTTCAGTGTGTATATAAACACATGCACACATACTCAATAAATAAACAAATATAGTGCAATAATAATAATAGTCTGTTGCAGTTCAGAGAGGATTTGTTGTAGTGTTTAATAGCCTGATGGCTGTGGGGAAGGAGCTGCTCCTGAACCTGGACGTTACAGTTTTCAGGCTCCTGTACCTTCTTCCCAATGGCAATGGTGAAATGAGTGTGTGGCCAGAATGGTGTGGGTCTTTAATGATGTTGGGCACCTTTTTGAGGCAGCGACTTCGATAAATCCCTTCGATGGTGGGGAGGTCAGAGCCGGTGATGGACTGGTCAGTGGTCACAACTTTTTGCAGTCTTATCCGTTCCTGGGCATTCAAGTTGCCGAACCAGGCCACGATGCAACCGTGCTGTCGCTGTCGTGCGCTGGGGTAGCAGGACGAAGGCCGCGGACGCCAACAGTACTGTGCACCTGTAGAAGTTCAAGAGAGTCCTCCTTGACTTACCGACTCTCCGTAATCTTCTCAGGAAGTAGAGGCGCTGATGTACCTTCTTTATAAGAAACACTGAGCAGCCAACTTAACCAGATAACAAAAGTGTAAAACCACAGTCTGTAGTATATTCAAAACCAAGTCCATAGAAGATCATAGTTGCGGAGGCTATTGTTCAGGAGACTGATGGTTGATTGGAAGAAACTGCTCTTGAATCCGGAGGTTTTCAGGCTCCTGTACCTTCTTCCTGATGGGAGCAGCAAGATGAGAGCGTGGCCAGGGTGGTGTGGGTTTTTAACTATATTGGTTGCCTTTTTCAGGCAGAACTTCCGATAGATCACTTTGATGGTGGGGAGGTCAGTAGATACGATGGACGGGCAGTGTCCACCACTTTCAGGGGTCTTCTTCATTCCTGAGGGTTTGAGTTCACGCACTAGGCCATGATGCCAAGTCTTTACCAGTCGGGGAAGGAAGCGATTTCTGGGTCTTAACGTGCATTAATGCAATAACACAATAAATTAACAATCGGTAATATAACCAGTTCATACTTCTTCAAAACCAAAGTCCGTAGTGCAACCAAAACAATCTGCCTCAATTACCTGCTCTGGCATTCCATATACCCATCACCATTCGTGAAAAGGTTACCCCTCAGGTCCACATTAAATCTTTCCCCTCTCACCTAGTTCTTGATTTCCCTACCCTGGGTAAAATTCTCTGTGCATTCACCCTATCAATTCCACTCATGATTTTATACACCTCTATAAGATCACCCCTCATTCTCCTGCTCTCCAAGGGATAAAGTCATAGCCTGCCCAATGTCCCCCCTGTAGCTCAAGCCCTCCGATCCTGGCAACATCTTCGTAAATTTCTGCACTCTTTCCAGCTCAATGGCACCTTCCTATAGTAAGGCGACCAAAACAACACAAAACTGCACAGGCAGCACAGTGATGCAGAATGGAATCAGCAAATAGCCACCACCAAGTCTGTGCTAAACACTACCGAGGCAGCTGCTTGAAAGAGTTCCTCAATGAAGCAATTCTCTCCCTGACCTTTCCTCCCTGTCAACGTTCCCTTTTCTTGTGCAGTTATTCAATTCCCTTGCGAGAATCATATCTTTAATAAGAAGCTTCTCGAAGGTAGACAGTCAGAACCTTATTCCCAGGGTGAAAATATCAAAGACTAGAGGGCATAGCTTTAAGTTGAGAGGGGTAAAGTTTAGAGGAGATGTGCGATGAAAGTTTGTTTCTAAGTTGAGAGGGTGGTGAGTGCATGGAACGTGCTACCAGGTGGTGGAGGCAGATACGCTAATGGTGTTTAAAGGATAGGCAACATTTCGGGTCAGGATCTTCCTGAGGAGGCTCCGCTCTTTCAACGTCTGCTGTAAGATGCTGCAGATGTTCTACCAATCAGTGGCGAGCACCTTCTTCGCTGTCGTGCGCCTGGGTAGCAGGACGAAGGCCGCGGACGCCAACAGAATTAACAAGTTAATCAGGAAGCCTGGCTCCATCCAGGGGGTGGAGTTATATTCTCTGGAGATGGTCTTGGAATGGAGGATGCTTCTCAAACTGTGGAGCATCTTGGACAATACAGCTCACCCCCTCCATGACACACTGGTCAATCTGAGGAGCACCTTCAGCAACAGACTGGATCCACCAAGATGCAACACAGAACGCCACAGGAGATCCTTCTTCCCTGTGGCTATCAAACTGTACAACTCCTCCCCTTCTGTCATGTGGTAGACTGATTCCCCCCCCCCCTCCCCCCCCCCCCTCCAATCTTAGTGCATCCCCAATCCTGGACTTTCCACTCATCACTTTAATTTCATGTATCTTGTATCATGTCGTGTTTTATGACTGTTGGCACCAATTTCCATGCTGGGATAAATAAATTTCTATCTTATCGTATCGTACTGTAAGTGACGTTTCAGGCCGAGACCCTTCTTCAGACTCGTGGTCTGGAACTGGACCAGGAAACCAGGTCTGCTGGTGGCCGCGGGAGAGGCGAGGATTGGCCGAGTCAATGGTCGTGGGCTGCGCGCGGCTGGAGTGCAGGTGAGGGCCGGGGGTGACGGCTGCAGCCTGGCCTTGTGGTGATGTTTGGTAAGTCTGTCCACTATAACCAAAATCTGTTATAAACAGTCCGTAATAACGAGGGTTTACTGTACCACTGACTGTCTGGGTACAAGGATAAAGAGGGGCCTAGCGCGGGGGGGCACTGAGAACAATGGGGGCCCGGTGTGGGGGAGACAAAGAAGGGTCCAACATTATTTAAACAGTATTTTTTGTCGACGCCTTTGTGCACTTTGAATGCAAAAACAAAATATTTCACTGTTCCTGGGTACATGCAACAAAATATCTTCATCATCACCTATGTGCATGTAGTTTCATCTCAGTAAATTTTTGTAATTTTTTGCATCTTGTTCTGTTTGACCATGTGTGAGTGCATGTTTGCACATGTTTACACATGCTCAAACATGTACCTGTATATTTTGGGGACGTTTAAACCTCCAGCGATGTATTTGGTGCATGAATTAGAGAACTCTTCTTGCATATTCATTGCATATTTCTGACTTTCTGGGAGGGATTTGGGAGGGACCTCAAGGGTGAACTGTTTCACTCAGAGAATAGTCAATAGCAAGGAATGAAGCCCTTCAGCCCAACTTGCCCACACTGATCAACATGCCCCATCTACACTGGTCATACCTGTCCACATTTGTCCCCTATCCCTCTAAACCTATCCTATCCACATTCCTGTCTAAATGTGCCTTTCTTAAACGTTGCCATAGTCCCTGCCTCAACTACTTTCTCCGGCAGCTCCTTCCATTCACCTATCACTCTCTGTGTAAAAAAAAAGTTACTCCTCAGGTTCCTATTAAATCTTCCACCCTCACCTTAAACCGATGTCCTCTGGTTCTCGATTCCCCTACTGTGGGCAAGAGACTTCTGTGCATTTACCTGATCTATTCCTCTCATGATCGTGTACACCTCTGTAAGTCGGAGTCTACAATGGGCTATGATTGTACGGTCTGCACAGGTCGGAGTTTGGATCAAACATGAGGCAGCACTTGTGTTTACACCTATTCATTTTATCCAGAGATGCTGCCCGAGCCCCTGAGTGACTCCAGCACTTTGTGTGTGTGTTCTGTGTAAGCCAGCGTCTGCAGTTCCTTCCTACACTTTCACACCGCTGGGCTGTTCTGTGCACCCTGCTCCCAGCGTGCAGCGCAGACACAGCAAGTTAGCGGGGCAGCGCTGTCCGCACAGAAACTTCCGCAGGTTCTCCTCAGCTGCCGGGGTAACGGAGCCGGAGCGGCAGCGGACCAGCGGAGGTCCCAGCGGGGAGAGGAGACCCCCATCTGCCCGCCCCCCTACTGACATGACCAACACCTCAGCAGCCTGGTCCTGAAGAGGCTGAACAGACTCTGCAAAGTTAAAGGCTGAGTGGAGCCCTGTTAGAAATCTATAACCAGTGTTGCAGTGCTAATGTTTTAGGTGCCGGAGCTGTCAAACAGGGGCGTCATTTCAGGTTCTGTTTGAGGGGGGAGGGGGGGGCAAGCTAGTCTCCCGAGAGGGTCAAACAAGGCTATAGCCTATCACTACATCCCAGTGTATAACTAGTACAATAAAACATACAATACTTAATTTAATAATATGACAAAATATTGCACGGTTGTACTCACTAATTATCATGAAATATAATTATCAAGCAAGTAAAGAAAAAGGCGGTAATCATGTATTTTACCAATTTACAAGTAATTACCTACTTACCAAGTTTCACAATAATTTCCACAAAGGGTCGGGCATAATATGTGTTTGTGGGTCTGAAGCAACTCTTGTCCTGGTGTCTTCAGCTGATCTGTGGCACCGCAGCCATGATGTGATGTACGGCTCAGGATTCCACTGAACCAGAGGAGGTCCGACCGTGTAGTTTAACAAACATAAGTGCTGATACATGATTTATGAGAATTCTTGAGCGTGTTGGTGTTATTATCGTTCATGTGACTGAATCCCCTCTCACACTCAGCAGTACTAATAGGAATAACTTGTGAACAGCTCAGTAATGGGCCTATATCTTGAGGGATGTGGCGTCCACCATCCTCCACATGATCTGTGAAGGCATTTATTACAGAAGAAGAAGAAAGCTTAAACCGCTTACAGATAAATGATATTGCAGCTTCTCCATAATTAGGTGGTATTTCAGCAGGCCAACAGCATTTACTAGGGACACACAATTCATTTAGCAGGGATTTATACATACCATGAGGTTCAGAAGAATGAGAACCTTTCAAGGATGTTGTGGTGAACATACAGTGCTGCAAATTGTTTATAAGACTAGTTATAAACTGTTGATTGATGGAGATGGTTTTGTTGTTGCTTGTTGAGGTAATTTCTCCAAACTTCCCCTTTTCCACTGCCTCTTGAGCTTCTAGACTTTTTGTACCTGGTTGCACTTTCAGTCCAGGCAGTGATCTTATGCTCGGTTGGATCAGTTTGTCTGCATAAACAATCATGGTAGTGCGTTTCTGTAAACACTGACAGTAAACCAAGTTCATGCAACGTGTCATACATTAGAGCTAAATCCAATAGAAACTGTTCTGAAGAGGGTCTTGTCAACAGACCTTCATAGGTTTTTCTGTTACTCCCAGATCTTGTTTCATCCTTCATTGTTTTTTCAAAATGAAGACACAGTGCTTCATAATTTTGCCACACTGTTGAAACTGTTTAAAACGGGTTAGCTACCCACCTGGTGCCCAGAACACGGCCTATTTTGCAAATTTGTTGTTCTAGTTGAGAGGCACATTCAGACACAACCTTTTGATTTAAAGGTGATCTACTGTAAACAGAGTACAATTTGTCCAAAAATGATTGAAAATGATTAATTCCATGAACTTCTCTCACCAAATCACCTACTGCAAGTTGTCTTCTGTGATTAAGACAATGCCAAATTATCACATCAGGATAATGTTCCTTGAGATTTGACACCAAGCATTACGCTCGCCCCATCACGTGCAAATGCTACAAGGTTGTGTTTCAAGTAAGAGACATCAGACCCATGGTTACTAAGACAGTTCAACAGATGTTTAGCAATAGTAGCAGCTTTCTGATCAGGGTCTAGATCTAGAAACATTAAATGGGGATCACTTGAGCCCCCGGCAAACACTCGCCACCACAGAGCGTTTGAAATTTCTGATCAGCGTGAGTGCGTGAGAGTTTGCTTGAGGGCGTGATTCTCACGCTCAAAGCGCGAGAGTTGGCAGCCATGCAGCCCTCTGAGGCAGAGAATTCCACTGATTCACAACTGTGTGAAAAAGTGTTTCCTCATCTCCATTCTAAATGACACCCCTTATTCTCAAACTGTGGCCCCTGGTTCTGGACTCCCCAACATCGGGAAAATGTTTCCCACTTCTAGCGTGTCGAAACCCTTAATAATATTATATGTTTCAATAAGATATCCTCTCATCCTTCTAAATTCCAGAGTATATAAGCCCAGCCGCTCCATTGTCTCAGCATATGGCAGTCCTGCCATCCCAGGAATTAATCTTGTGATCCTATGCTGCACTCCCTCAATAGCAAGAATGTCCTTCCTCAAATTTGGAGGCCAAAACTGCACACAACACAGGGCCCTAGTGTGGTCTCACTAGGGCCCTGTACAACTGCAGAAGGACCTCTTCTTACTCAACTCTTCTTGTTATGAAGGCCAACATGCCATTCGCTTTCTTCACAACCCATTGCACCTGCATGTTTACTTTCATTGACTGATGAACAAGAACCCCCAGATCCAATTGTACTTTCCCTTTTCCCAACTTGACACCATTTAGATAATAATCTTCCTTCCTGTTTAAACCTCACATTTATCCGCATGAAACTGCATCTGAATGGGACCCGTTAATCTCTACTCTTTGTTTCCTGTCTGCCAACCAATTTTCTATCCATGTCAGCACTTTACCCCCAGTACCATGTGCCCTCAAATGCTTTCTGAAAGTCCAGGTACACTACATCCACTGGCTCTCCCTTGCCCATTTTCCTAGTTACATCCTCAAAAATTTCCAGAAGATTAGTCAAGCATGATTTCCCCTTCGTAAATTGCCTTCTCCCTGGTAGGCTCCAGTACAAGCTGCTCTAAGAATCCATCACGGAGGCACTCAACAAACTCCCTTTCTAAGAGGTCCCGTACCAAGCGGATTTTCCCAGTCAACCTGCATGCTGAAATCTCTTATAACAATCGTAGCATTACCTTTACAACATGCCAATTTTAACTCTTGATTCCACTTGCACCCTATATCCAGGCTACATTTGGTGGCCTGTAGATAAGTCCCATTAGGATCTTTTTAGCCTTACAATTCCTTAGTTCTATCCATACTGACTCCACATCTCCTGTTTCAATGTCACCCCTTGCAAGGGACTGAATTTCATTCCTCACCAACAGAGCAACCCCAACCCCTTTGCCCACCTGGCTGCCTTTTCGATAGGATGTATATCCTTGAATGTTCAGTTCCCAGCCCTGGCCCTCTTGTAGCCATGTCTCTGTAATTCCCACAACATCATACTTGCCAATTTCTCAAGCTCGTCCACTTTATTTCTTATACTTCGCGCATTAATATACAACACTTAGACTTGAGTCAGGTTAAACATTGGCGTTGGCAAGAGTCCTAATCAAAACTCTATATTTACTTTAACTGACAAGGCTGGGTTGGCAGTGACCATACAGCAGATGAGCATGAGCAGGTCAACAGTATTTGGTTACTCAAACCCAACTTTACTTAGACTTCAAGCAATGTGTTTTCTGAAGCTTGCATGCCATGCAAGTTCATGCCGTCCATTAGTTACCAGGATTAAATCCCACACACTTAAGTAATGTTTTCCTATATAACTATTCAAAAAACAGCTACTTTCACTACAATAAACAAGTCCTTCAACCGACCTAATCCAACCTGGACAACATAACACTGTAGTCCACTTCTTGAACTACTCTGGATTTGTTTTTATTTTGCCCTTGTTTGTTTTTACACTAATGTCTTGTGTTTTACTGATACTTCTGTCACACTCTGGTGCTTTTCGTGCTTTATACCACTAGAGGGCGGTCATGAGCTACCATCTACCTCATTGGAGACCTCAGACTATCCTTAATCCGTCTTTACTGGACTTTATCTTGCACTAGATGTTATTCCTTTTATCCTGTATCTGTACACTGTGGACGGCTTGATTGTAATCTTCTGTATTCTTTCCGCTGACTGGATAGAACGCAACAGAAAAGCTTTTCACTGCACCTCAGTACACGTGACAATAAACTAAACTAAACTATAATATTATGTGTAATTTATGTATATATTTTGAGGTGTTTGTTTGAGTCTATGTGGCTGTGATGAACAAAGAACATACAGCAGAGGAACAGGCCCTTTGGCCCACAACATCCATGCCGAACATGTTAAGCTGATCTCATCTGCTTGTACATGATCAATATCCATCCCTCTATTCCCTGCATACCCATGTAGCCTGTCTAAAAGCCTCCTAAACACCACTATCCTCTCTACTTTCTCTACTATCCCCGGTAGCAGATTCCAGGCATTCACCACCCTCTGTGTAAAAAACTTGCCCAGCACATCTCCTTTAAAATGTGCCCCTCTCTCCTTTGTCCCACCATCAGTCTGAAGAAGGGCCCCGACACAAAACCTCACCTATCCATATTCTCTAGCGATGCTGCATGACCTGCTGAGTTACTCCAGCACTTTGTGTCCTGTTTTTATCCAGATGTGCTGGGGAGAGGGTATTGTGAGGGGGTTGGAATTTGGGGTGCTGGGAGGGGTGGGGGTGGGGTGATGGGGGGGGGGGGGGGGGGTGAGGTTACTGATGTATTACTTAAACTAAAATATTTTAAAGTGGCTGAGTTTAGAAATACAGCATGGAAACAGGCCCTTCGACCCACCATGCAACCATCGATCACCCATTTGCATTGATTCTATGTTATCCCACTCTCTTATCCCACCCTACACACTGGGTGTAATTTACAGAGGCCAATTCACCTACAAACCTGCACGTCTTTGGGATGTGGGAGGAAACTGGAGCACCTGGAGAAAATGCACGTCGTCACAGGGAGAACGAGCCGACTCGGCAGAGACAGCACCCGAGGTCAGGATTGAACCCGGGTCTCAGGCGCTGTAAGGCAGCAGCTCTACCAGCCACGCTACTGTGCCATTGGGTTAATGGGTGCCTCAAGCTAAGAGCTAAGAGTAAATTGCTGGAAGAACTCAGCGGGTTGGGCAACATCCATGTGCGGAGTGGGCAGAGGAGGTTTTGGGTGGGGTGAGTCTTAAGAAGGGTCCCGACCCTAAACATCGTCTGTCCACTCCTCCCACAGATGCTTTGTTTATTATTCACATGTACCGAGGTACAGTGAAAAGCTTTTTGTTGCGTGCTATCCATTCAGCAAAAAGACTATACATGATTACAATCGAGTCATGCACAGTGTACAGATATAGAATAAATGGTATAGAGTCATAGTGTGAATGAGTGAAACAGTAAGGAAACAGGCCCCTCGGCCCAACTCGCCCACACCGGGAAACAATATCCCAGCTATTCCTCTCATGATTTTGTATACCTCAATAAGATCTCCCCTCACCCTCCTGCGCTCTATGGAATAGAGACCCAGCCTACTCAACCTCTCCCTACAGCTCACACCTTCTAGCCCTGGCAACATCCTCGTAAATCTTTTCTGAACCCTTTCAAGCTTGACAATATCTTTCCGATAACATGGTGCCCAGAACTGAACACAATATTCTAAATGCGGTCTCACCAACGTCTGATACAACTGAAACATGATCTCACATTCTATACTCAATACTCTGACTGATGAAGGCCAAAGTACCAAAAGCCTTTTTAACCACCTTATCTACCTGCGACTCGACCTTCAAGGAACCATGCACCTGTACTAGATCCCTCTGCTCTACAACACTACCCAGAGACTTACCATTTATAGTGTAGGTCCTGCCCTTGTCCGACATCCCAAAATGCAACACCTCACACTTCTCTGTATTAAATTCCATCAACCATCCCTCCGCCCACCTGGCCAATCGATCCAGATCCTGCTACAATCGTTCACAACCATCTTCACTATCTGCAAAACCACTAACTTTTGTATCATCAGCAAAGTGCTAATCTTGCCCTGTATGTTCTCATCCAAATCATTGATGTGTATTGTATTGTATTGTATTGTATTCAAATTTATTGTCATTGTCTCAGTTAGAGACAACGAAATGAATTTCCCTTACAGGCAGTATCATAAAAATAAATAAATAATAATAAATAATAAAACATATTAAAAATAAAATAGAATTTAAAAAAAAGCACAAACACTGAAAGTGCACGACACAACATAGCAATGTTACAAAATTTTGAGATTTTAAAAATCAAGTCTGTAATTTATCCCATCAGATAAAGCATAAAAATAAGTTTAATTTGACACCTAATTCACTTTCATATCTCAAGTATTTAAAAAGTTATGGCCATTTTCATACTCGGAAATGAGCATCTTGTTCCCTATTGATTTTCTATGGACATAACAAAAAACCTGTGATCGTGAACAGTCAAAAGCCCATAACTTTCTTAAAAATTAAGAGAACTGAATGAAAATTTCAGTTATCATAGATTGAAGCATTCTGAAACAAATATAAAATAATCTTACTTGGATGACCTGAAATTAAAGCATATAATTAGTTAGTTACCTAATTGTAGCTAATTTCAGACTTCAATTACTAGATCTAAACATCTATCCATTTCTTAATAAATGATTAACATTTTTAAATAGCCTAAATGTCCAAATAATATTCACAAATAATTCACAATAAAACATGATTTTAAAATCTCATTTACATTAATTTATAGGCCAAATGGAAGGAATTTAGTGTTTAATTGCTGTAAATAAATGCCCATTTAAATCAGCTTTCCAGTGGGTCCCCGTGGAACGCGCTGGTTTAGAACATTCACATTGCGGTAGATTTGTGCCCCCAAATGCCGAGAAAAATACTGCGGGATATAATGGGCCCAAAATGAGCTGCTCGCAATATTAAACTTTGTATAAAGGGATCTTTAGAAGCCCTTTTTAATGTAAAAATATACAGCCTACCTTCTGTGGTTTGCTTTATGAGACCCTGCGGTTGCTGGCGGTCGCGGGTTTAGAGATTGATTTTTAAACTACTATAACTATTATTCAAGGCCTTTAAACCTAATAATAGCTTTTGCGACGTGGTCTTTCAGCGATTTTTCGTTAATAATTAACTAGGCTGAACATTTTCGATTGGAACAGCTTAGAGAAAATCGCGTTTTAAACCCGCCCCCTCTAAACGGCGCCAAAATCGCGCACACCCGCAGCGACAGATTTTCAGCGACGCTTCAGGTAGGCTTTGCAACATACCTACACAACATAACACAGTGGCACCAAGGTGAGGAAGGCACCATAGTCCAGCCAGCCTCCCCTCCGTTCTTCCCAGATGTTCACTCGTGGTCGATGCCTTCCGAGCACCCGCAGTCGCCGCCCCTGTGGCCCGATGTTCAGGCCCTCACGCCGGGCTGGTGGAACGCCGACGCCGAACCCCGACGGTGAACATCCTCCTCAGCGGCCCGGACCTCCAGATCAGCCGCCTTCCACCGGAGTCCGCAGCTCCCGAGTCCGCAGGTCGAGCCGGGAAGAGTCGCAGGACCCCGCGTTGTCCATCAGCGCCGCCCGCGTAGGGAGCCCGCAAACCGCAGCTGCATGATGTCGGTGCAGCAGGTCCAGCACTCCGGGCTCCAGACGGCGACCCCCGGTAAGGCATCGCCAGCCCCGCGATGTTTCAGCGCTGTCCCGCCGCTGCTGGAGCTCTGGTCGATCCCGGCAGGAAAGGCCGCGCCAATCCAGCAGGTAGGCCGCTGGGGGGGGGGGCGAGGACGCGACTCGAATAATAGTCACGTCCTCACCAGGAAGCGGCTGAAGGACGGTATCCCCCGCACCGTACCCTCTTCCCCCACATCAAACCACAAAAAAACCACAAAAAAACACACTTTAACATAATTAAATAAACAAAAAAACAAAAAGATACCGGGCTGTAGGTGGAGGCTGCTGGCACCAGCACCACCGGAAGTACAATATGTATAACATTTAGTGCAAGACACAGTCCAGTAAAGTCTGATTGAAGATAGTTCCGATGATGTAGATAGGAGGTCAGGACTGCTCTCTAGTTGGTGATGGGATGGTTCAGTTGCCTGATAACAACTGGGAAGAAACTGTCCCTGAATCTGGACGTGTGCTTTTTAACACTTCTGTACCTCTTGCCTGATGGGGGAGGGGAGAAGAGGGAGTGACCGGGGTGAGACTGACATCTGCAGTTCCGCCCAAAGATCTTAGAGCAGAGCAAGATGGGTTACTCTCATGCAAACGTGTAGTTCGCTCATGGGCGGATTCATGGGAGATTATAGGACCCATTTTAGCGACCAGTCCCCGCCATCTTGTTCCGCCATCTTGCTTCCGGCCAAAGATCGGATCTTTGTTTCCGCAGCGGGGAGAGGGAGTGCGCGGGCCCGGGGAGAGGGAGTGAGCGGCCCGGGGAGAGGGAGTGAGCGGCCCGGGGAGAGGGGGTGAGCGGCCCGGGGAGAGGGAGTGAGCGGCCCGGGGAGAGGGAGTGAGCGGTCCGGGGAGAGGGAGTGAGCGGCCCGGGGAGAGGGGGTGCACGGCCCGGGGCAGCGGGGAGAGGGAGTGTGGGGCCCGGGGCAGCGGGGAGAGGGAGTGTGGGGCCCGTGGCAGCGGGGAGAGGGAGTGTGGGGCCCGGGGAGAGGGAGTGTGGGGCCCGGGGCAGCGGGGAGAGGGAGTGTGTGGCCCGGGCAGCGGGGAGAGGGAGTGAGCGGCCGCGGGGAGAGGGAGTGTGGGCCCGGGGCAGCGAGGGGAGGGAGAGGGAGGGTGGGGCCCGGGGAGAGGGAGAGGGAGTGTGGGGCCCGGGAGAGGGGAGGTGGAGAGGGGCAGGGTCGGGGAGGAGAGGGAGGAGGGGAGGGGGGGGTGAGGGCAGCAGGGAGAGGGAGAGTGGGGGACCGGGGAGCGGAAGAGGGAGTTGTGGGGAGGGGGGAGAGAGAAGGGGGGACCGGGGAGAGGGAGTGGGGGGGACCGGGGAGAGGAGTGGGGGGGGGGGAGAGGGGAGTGTGGGGGGGGAGGGGGAGTGTGGGGCCGGGGGAGAGGGAGTGTGGGGACCGGGGAGAGGGAGTGGGGCACGAGGAGAGGAGGGGGGCCCGGGGAGAGGAGTGGGGGCCCGGGGAGAGGGAGTGGGGGGAAGGGGAGAGGGAGGGGGGGGAACGGGGAGAGGGAGTGTGGGGGCCTGGGGAGAGGGAGTGTGGGGAGGGGAAGCGGGGGAGAGGGGGTGTGGGGCCCGGGGAGAGGGAGTGTGGGGCCGGGGCAGCGGGGAGAGGGAGTGTGGGGCCCGGGGAGAGGGTAGTGTGGGGCGCGGGGAGAGGGAGTGTGGGGCCGGGGAGAGGGCGTGTGGGCTGCGGGGAGAGGGAGTGTGGGGCCCGGGGAGAGGGAGTGTGGGGCCCGGGGAGAGGGAGTGTGGGGCCCGGGGCAGCGGGGAGAGGGAGTGTGGGGCTGGGGGAGAGGGAGTGTGGGGCCCGGGGCAGCGGGGAGAGGGAGTGCGCGGCCCGGGGCAGCGGGGAGAAGGAGTTTGGGGCCCGGGGCAGCGGGGAGAGGGAGTGTGGGCCCGGGGCAGCGGGGAGAAGGAGTGTGGGGCCCGGGGCAGCGGGGAGAAGGAGTGTGGGGCCCGGGGCAGTGGGGAGAGGGAGTGTGGGGCCCGGGGCAGCGGGGAGAGGGAGTGTGGGCCCGGGGCAGTGGGGAGAAGGAGTGTGGGGCCCGGGGCAGCGGGGAGAAGGAGTGTGGGGCCCGGGGCAGCGGGGAGAGGGAGTGTGGGGCTGGGGGAGAGGGAGTGTGGGGCTGGGGGAGAGGGAGTGTGGGGCCCGGGCAGCGGGGAGAGGGATGTGCGCGGCCCGGGGCAGCGGGGAGAAGGAGTGTGGGCCCGGGGCAGCGGGGAGAGGGAGTTGTGGGGGCCCGGGGCAGCGGGGGAGAGGGAGTGTGGGCCCGGGCAGCGGGGAGAAGGAGTGTGGGGGCCCGGGGCAGCGGGGAGAAGGAGTGTGGGGCCGGGGCAGTGGGAGAGAAGGAGTGTGGGGCCCGGGGCAGCGGGGAGAAGGAGTGTGGGGCCCGGGCAGCGGGAGAAGGAGTGTGGGGCCCAGGGCACCGCGGTGGAGCAGGAGTGTGGGGCCCGGGGCAGTGGGACGAGAGGGAGTGTGGGGGCCCCGGGGAGAGGGCCCAGGGGAGAGGGCGTGTGGGGCCCGGGGGACGAGAGGAAGGTGAGCGGCCGGGGAGAGGGGGGTGAGTGGCAAGGGGCAGCAGGAGAGGGAGAGGAGCGGGCCAGGGGAGAGGGGGTGCGCGGCCCGGGGCAGCGGGGAGAGGGAGTATGGGGCCTGGGGAGAGGGAGTGCGCGGCCCGGGGAGAGGGAGTGTGGGGCCCGGGGCAGCGGGGAGAGGGAGTGAGGAGGCCCGGGGCAGCGGGGAGAGGGATTCAGTGAGCGGCCCGGGGGCAGCGGGGGGAGAGGCGAGTGGAACGGTCCGGGCAGCGGGGAGAGAGGAGTGAACGGTCCGGGGAGAGGGAGTGAGCGGCCCGGGGAGAGGGAGTGAGCGGCCCGGGGAGAAGGAGTGAGCGGCCCGGGGCAGCGGGGAGAGGGGCATAGGAGGGGGGGGGGAGACATTGTAGTGTGGGGGCAGGCGAGGGAGTGCGGGGGGGGGGGGGGGCTAGTTGAGGGGTGGGATGGGGCCTAGTGTGTGTGAAGTTGCGGGGAGGTTTACAATGTTTCTTATTTAATGTCCCTTGTCTAGTCTGAAATAAAGTTCATCATTGGATCAGAAGAAATATAATTGTGTGTGTTATATGATTATATACATTTATATCACATTCATGTATGTGTGTTTATAAACATTTTATTCTTTAACAAGAATTAACAGAATTATGAACTAACAGAATTATGAATCTAACCCTATATCACACACAAAAACTTCTCCCGCAATGTCAATTACTCTGCGAGTCGGGTCGGTTCCGGTTACTACAAAATCAACTCAAACACTGCTTGTGAGCCATTTAAAAAGAAATTATTTAAAAAACATTAAAAAAGACAATTACCAGAGTCAAATTTTATTCTTGACAAGAAGTATGAACTGACAGAATTATGAATCTAACCCTATATCACACACACAAACTGTTGCTCCACAACATTGATTACACTGCGAGTCGGGTCAGGTAGGCTCCGGTTACTAAAATGGGCGGGGAAAAATGCCCAGGATCCCCTCCGTAGCGTACTACACGTCAGCCCATTGCATTTCGCAGGAGTAGCCTATCTTGCTCTGCTCTAAGATCTTTGGTTCCGCCTGCCTTAGTGAATACCTGGATCTCTGCCAAGCAACGCACTAGTTCCCTGTCTCAGAGCTCAGCCACCAAGAAATGAAACTGAAACATACAGGCACTCACTCTCTGCCGAGCAATATGAAGAGAAGCATCTTTCACTGGGGGGAGCTGGGCAGTAGGTTCAGGGGGTCGAAACCCAACAAAGTCCGAAAACTCATCCAGGCCACCCCTTGGGAAGAACTTGCCGACAACGAGGAAATTGACTACATCTGCTGCAGCCCTCATCTGACTGTGTTCATCCTGAGGGATGGCAGGGTTTATACGCTGAGCAACAGCCACAAGGGGAGTGGACAACTGGGTGAGTGAGTTAAAGACCAAGGTTTTAAAGACCAAGCAGTCTGAAGAAAGATCCCGGCCCGAAACATCACCCATCCTTTTAATCCGAATGCTGTCTGTCCTGCTGAGTTACTCCAGCACTTTGTACCTATCTTTGGTACCTACCAGCATCTGCAGTTCATTTCTACACAAGGTTTTTATTTGTTTGTTGCCATCAGGCAGCACAGTGGTGTAGCTGGTAGAACAGCTGCCTCACAGCACCAGAGACCCGGGTTCAGTCCTAACCTCAGGAGCTGTCTGCATGGAGTTTGCACGCTCTCTCCGTGACCGCATAAGTTTCATTCCACATTCCAAAGATGTGCTGCTTTGTAGGTTAATTGGCCTCTGTAAATTGCCCCGCGTGTGTAGGGAGTGGATGCATAAGTGGGATAACATTGAACTAGTGTGAACGTTGGTCGAGGTGGACTCAATGGGATGAAAGACCTAAACTTTTATACATGGGGTGCCTGGAACGCGCTGCCAGTGGCACACCTGCCCACGCTTGGCCCATATTCACAGAGTTACTCCGGCACTTTGTGTCTTTTTTTGTAGACCGACATCTGCAGTTCCTTGTGTCTCTCTAATAATCCAACACATTCAGTACTTCGCTGATGCCAGATGGCAGTTTTCTGGACTATTGAAAGTTATTCTTATTTATGCACCTGAACATTTTAAAATTCTCTGTAGTTTTAGATGTTGCAATGATTGCGTAATAAATAATATAGTAGAGCAGGTGAGTTTAAAAGGTGAGTAGGAACAGTCCCTACTGAGATAAAAGGGAATGGAGAGAAGATTGAGAGTAAGATAGATCAGCCATGATTGAATGGCAGAGTAGACGTGATGGGCCGAATGGCCTAATTCTACTCATGTAACTTATGAACTTTTGAATGTGGGAATTGGGGTTCAGTTGAGTTTAAAGGGAGGGTGGGAACAGTCCCTGGTGAATTCAAAGGGGGCACGGGACTCAGAGTCCCCATGAGTTTAAAGGGAGTGTGGGAACTGTCTCTGGTGAGTTTAAAGGGAGCATACAAAGCATACCAGGGTAAGCCAGATACAGAGCCTTCACGCCCTCAAAAAAATTGGACAGGGAACTTTTGGAGTTTTACTGCCTTTAGTGTTAGATCTAATACTAAAAATGTCCTTACCCAGGCAGTCTTACAATGATAGTTAAGGGAATTATTTTTATATTACAAAGCAGCAAATATTTTGTAATTAATTTATTGTCATAAGATTAAAAAGAATAAATCTGGAAGAAATAAATGCCAGGATGTAATGTTGGGGCTTTATAAGGCAACATTTGGAATATTCTGAGCAGTTTGAGGTCCCATATGAAGTGGCGGCACTGCATCAGCAGCTGCGGCTCACCTGCAGTACGTCTGTTTTTTCTTTCTTTTTTGTTGTTTTCTTGTCCTGTTTTAGTTAATTAATTTTAGTTATTAGGTTGTGTATGTGTGTGGGGGGGGGGGGGGTGGGAGAAACTTGTTTTGGTCTCTTCCTTCGGGGGAATGTGACCTTTCCTTGTCGTATCCCCTGTCTCCGTCTGTGCTGAGGCCTAATGGCGGAGCTGGCGGCCTCCAACTGGGACCGACCTCGAGGCTCCGGAGGCAGAGCCGGCCAGGACTTGCCAGCGTGAGGCTGGCTGACTTCAGGGCTGTGGCAGCCTTCCTGAGGCGGCCCGACTTCGGGGTTGTGGCGGCGGAGGCCCGTCTTCGGGGCTGTGGCACCGTTCTGGCGGCGGAGGCCACACTTTTGAGCTTGGGCGGCGTTCCGGCAGCGGCGGCCCGACTTCGGGGCTGGGGCGGCTTTCTGGCGGCGGCCCGACTTCGGGATTGTGGCTGCGTTCCACCGGTGGCGACCCGACTTCGGAGGCTCGGCCACGGGTCAGTGGACGACATCGTCGGGGGCTCGCAGGTCACAGGTTGGTGACCTGTTTTTCCGGAACTCCCGCAACAACAGCTTTATCAGCTGAACTGGATGGCGGCAGTTTCGGCGGCTTCGACCACCCCGGGCCGCAGAGTTTGAACCGGCCCATTCACGGAGCTCGGATTCAGCCGCAGGACTGACTTACTTACCATCACCCAGCGGGGTCACAACATCGGAAGCCTGGATCGCCTCAGCACAGAGGGAGAACAAGGAGGGAAGAGACAAAGACTTTAAGACTTTTGCCTTCCATCACAGTGAGGAGGTGCCTGGTGAACTTACTGTAGTGAATGTTAAATTTGTGTTTATTTTGTGTTTTTGTTATTTTATTATATGTATGACTGCAAGGCATGAAATTTCATGCAGACCGGAAGGTCTGAATGACAATAAAGGATACTTTACTTTTTTTTAAATATTTGAGGAAGGATGAGCCGGCTTTTAAAGAGGGTCCAGAGGAGATTAATGCGAATGATCCCGGAGACGATTGGGGTAACATACGATGAGCATTTGAAGTCTCTGGACCTGTACTCACTGGAGTTTAGAAGAATGAGGGGGTACCTCATTGAAATCTACCAAATAATGAAAGTCCTGGATAGAGTAGATGTGGAATGGATTTTTCCAGTAACGAGTTGGGCCCTCTGACGGCCCAACCTCACAATGAAAGAAGGTACCTTTAGAGTGGAGATGAGAAGGGATTTTTTTAGCCAGAGGGCAGTGAATCTGTGGAATTCATTGACACAGACAGCTGCGGAAGTCAAGTCATTGGGTATTCCTAAAGCAGAGATTGATAAGTTCTTTGTTAATAAGGGCTTCAAAGGTTACAAGGGGAAGGCAAGAGAATGGGACTGTGAGGGAAAATTGATCAGCCATGATCAAATAGAGGAGCAGATTTGATGGGCAAAAATGGTCTAATTCTGCTCTTAAGTCTTATTGTGTTATAAGGAGATATTGGAGCAAAAAAAGACACAAGTGCTGGAGTAATTCAATGAGTCAGGGAGCATCTCTGGAGAACATGAATAGGTGATCTTTCTTAACCCTGATTGTAATAGTAGGGAGAATGCTGGAAGAGAGGTGGGGTGGGACAAAGCCTTACAAGTGATAGGTGGATTCAGGTGAGGAGGATTTGATTGTCAGATGGGTGGACAAAGGCCAGAGATGGAAAGAAGGCAATAGGTTGTGAGGGAAGGACAGAAGTGGTGTGAAGCATGAAGGCAGAGGAAGGGATGTGGGTGGAAACTCAGATGTTGGTGAGGCTGCACTTAGAGTATTGTGTGCAGTTTTGGTCACACTGGTATAGGAAGGATGTCATTAAGCTGGAAAGGGTGCAGAGCAGATTTACAACAATGTTGCCAGGACTCGAGGGCTTACAGCACAGGAGACTGAGGGGTGATCTTACAGAGGTGTACAAAATCATGAGGAGAATAGGTAGGGTGAATGCAGTTTTTTCCCAGGGTAGAGAAATCAAGAACTTATGGGTGTAGGTTTAAGGTGAGAGGGGAAAGATTTAATAGGAACCTAAGGGGCTGGGTTTATGGAACGAGCTGCCAGATGAGGTAGTTGAGGCAAGTACTATAACAACATTTAAAAAACACTTGGACAGGCGTATCGTAAAGATTTAAAACCGAGATGAGAAAAACTTTTTTCACACAGAGAGTGGTGAATCTCTGGAACTCTCTGCCACAGAGGGTAGTTGAGGCCTGTTCATTGGCTATATTTAAGAGGGAGTTAGATGTGGCCCTTGTGGCTAAGGGGATCAGAGGGTATGGAGAGAAGGCAGGTACGGGATACTGAGTTGGATGATCAGCCATGATCATATTGAATGGCGGTGCAGGCTCGAATGGCCGAATGGCCTACTCCTGCACCTAATTTCTATGTTTCTATGATAGGGAAGGTTTAGAGGGATATAGGCAAAATACAGGCAAATACGACTTAAATGGGGTATTTAGGTCAGCATGCAAGAATTGGGCTGAAGGACCTGTTTATTAGTCATGACTTTATAAACCAAGTATGCTTTAAGGAGCATTTTACAGGAGCATGCTGGAGAAAGGTGGGATTAAGGATAAGTGGGATTAAGGAAGAGAATTCCAGAGATTAGAAGCCAGTCAGCTGAATATACGGTTTGTAGTTCTCCTGGTTCTTAAAAGGTTGATCAATGTAGCCGATAGACCATAAGTGAGTCTGAAGAAGGCTCCCAACCCGAAATGTCACCCATCCTTTTTCTCCAAAGATGTTGCCTGACCCGTTGAGTTACTCCAGCACGTTGTATCTACAATTTTAGGTATAAACCAACAGCTGCATTTCCTTCCTACTTCAATTTAGCAAATGTGCTCTCCTGTGGAATCTGGTATAACGTGTTGGAATGTCTTTTGGTTCACTCTATGGTTTGGTCATTGGCTTCTCCTGAATTTTGTAATCTTCTTCTTATCGAGTCCACACACAGGATTAGAAGTTGTTCAGCCAGAGCTGAACACGCCTCTCGGCATCTGCATACAATGGTGTCTGTCTTGTCGCTTCTTGTGCTTCTTGTGCGTGGTGGTGGAAAGATTGGTGGAAACAGGGCCGCGACGTGAACGCTCTTTCCTTGACCCCAATTTTGTAATGAACACAAGCTTTGTTTACTATTGTGCAAAGCTACAGGTCGATCATAACTAGTGAAGAGATTTAAAATTCTGATTCCTCACTTGATAAACCTTCCTAATAAAACCAGTGTGTGTTAAATTCTACTTTCTGCAGTTGCAATATATTTTGTTCCCTCTCCTGCACAGAGCTGATCACTGCGATACAGGACGAGAAGATTCATACAGCGGACATCGGTGGCTCCAACATCCTCTACGTGTCTGAAGCAGGAAATGTATACTTCAGTAAAGTCCCAAACCAAAAATGTGGAGTGGCAAATAAATCTTTCATCGTCACAAAACCAAAGTAAGAATTATCTTGATTATTAGATGGTGATTGTGGTTACAAATGGTATCTGTTATCTGTTAGTTGACATCTATGTGGAGAGGAATGGTTAATGTAGTGTAGTTTAAGTTTAGAGATACAGCATAGAAATAGGCCCTTTGGCCATCCAAGTCCATGCCAAGCATTGATCACTCATTCACACTAGTTCAATGTTACCCCACTTTCTCATCCACTCCCTCTACACGAGGGGCGATTTACAGAGGACAATTAACCTACAAACCCACACGTGTTTAGGATGTGGGAGGAAACTGGAGCACCAGGAGGAAACCCACGCGGTCACAGGGAGAATGTACAAACACCACACAGACAGCACCCAAGGTCAGGATCAAACCCAGGTCTCTGGCACAGTGAGGCAGAAGCTCTACCAGATGCGCTACTGTGCCACCACAAAAATGTTTCAACTTTTAGCAGCGCTGGTTATTGGCCTAAAATATTAACCTTGTTTCACCCACCACTGAAGCTGCCTGATCAGCTGAGTATTATCAACATTTCATGCTGTTGATTTTTGAACTTCACCAACCATAACATTTAGAAGCGTGAAAGCATCTAGCACTGAGTCAGGAACAACTTGTTGCCCGCTGTTATCAGACTACTCAGCGATGCTCTCATAGGTAATGTAGTCCTCAACTTAAGGGCCTGTCCTACCAGCATGCGATTGCATGCGTCTAGCGTAACCAAACGGAAGTGGAGTTCGCCCTGAGTTTGCGCTAAGTTCGCGGTAAGTACGCGGCAAGTACGCACAAGGTTCGCGCGTGACGTGATTTACATCCATCTCAGCAGTCAGCTGGGCAGGAGGCGGGCGGACTGAATTTGGACGTCGCACGGTGTCGGGCGGTGACGTCACTGCGCAACGGCACGTGCTAGGTGTACACCGTCAAGACGCTGCGTACGGCATCCAGACGTTGCGTACGGCCTCAATGCGTCTGCGGGCCGACAGGCCGTTGTCGCGCGTGATTTTCGGACAGTGCAAGATTTTTGGATGTCGGGACCAGCCCCGCACAACTCCATACGCCTCCGCCGATTGAAGTGGGACCGGCCCCGCCAGGCCGAACGCCTCAAGCGACCACGTTTGGTCGCGCTAGACGCATGCTATCGGATGCTGGTGGGACAGGCCCTTTACACCCTTGCCTCAGGGGGGCATCATTCAGATAGCCGTGTGGAAGAAGTTGTTCCTGAGTCTGGTGTTATGTGCTTTCAAGCTTTTGTATCTTCTGCCGCGTGGGAGAGAAGAGGAAATGACCGGGGGCGAGAGCAGTACTGAGGCAGCGCTGCACTGTTTCTTTTTACCAAAAATAAATGTCATCAATTATTACAAGAATAATAGGCACAATACAAAACAATACCAACAAACCCACCACCATAGTACAAATTAAAACAAATAATCTTAAATATTAAATATACTGAGTATTACCCTCGGTACAAGAACTGTTCCAGAGCCGCTGCCTGAAAAAAGCACTGAGCATAGCAAAGGACAGACTGCACCCCCTCCACACACACCTGGATCTCCTGCCATCAGGCAATAGATACCGTAGCATCAAAGCCCGGACAACCAGACTGCTAAACAGCTTCCTTCCACAGGCTGTGAGGCTGCTAAACAGTCACTCCACCTGATTCTGCTGCTTTTGCACTGACAATTTAATAACTCTGGCACTGGCCACGTAAACCAGCTGCCCTGGACATTTTATGACTGTTTTTATTTGTATTTTAATGTTGCTGTTTTTACCTGCACTTTTTAGCTATTCGTACTGTTTTATCAGGGACTGGATTGTTTTTATTGTTTTTTATTTTATGTGTGAAATGTTTAAGATTTATGTGCGATACTCCGGTATTCCCTGGGAAACGCCTTCTCATTTTGCACTTTACAACTGTTGCTTTGCAAGATGACAATAAAGGTTGGTTGATTGGATTGAGTATTATACAACTATGTTACAATCCTTGTCAAGGATACATTCCAACCCCCCCCCCCCCCCCGTGCCCAACGTTCCTGTATACCCCCCCAGGGTGCCCGTGGACAGCGCCTATTACATCTCTAGTACCAACCAGACGCGGACGTAACCCCGGAAAAGGGGCAGGCAGCCGGTTTGGGCCGAGCCCTCTCCACCCTGGCAGAGGGGGCCCCCGGTCGACAGCAACCAAGTTCCAGACCCTCAGCAGTTCCCAGTAGAAGCTGCCACTGCATTGTCCTTCCACTGACTGGTTAGCATGCAACAAAAGCTTTCACTGTACCTCAGAACACATGACAATAAACTAAACTGAACTGAGCACATTGTGTCTCTTCGGTATATTCCAGCATCTGCAATTCCTTTCTACATATCCAATTAAAGCTCTGTAATGTGGTTGATGGGTGACCAGGACCACATGGGAACGGTTCAGTTGCCTGATAACAGTCGGGAAGAATGAGTAATGAGTAACATGGAGAGTTTCTGGGCTGAAATGAAGTTCTTGCCTGAGTGACTGACTCGTGGTTTATCTGTTTCCACAGGTTACTCAGCAGCTTTGCAGGGAGGTGTGTCGTTCAAGTTGCCTGTGGAAGCAATCACTCTCTGGCTCTCTGCAAAGGTAGGAGTATCACACGGCAGCGATGGGCCAGCTGATCACATTGGTCAATAGAACGCATCGGTCTGGGAAACGTGGACCAGGCAGATTGCCTCGCTGTGGGTGGGGCAGTACGGAGCCACTCTCGGCGTAGAACGATACCCTTGATCAGTGACGTTGTCAGAGATTATGGGGAGAAGGCAGGATAATGCGGTTGAGTGGGAAACATAGACCAGCCATGATTGAATGGCGGAGTAGACTTTATGGGCCGAATGGCCTAATTTAGCTGCTAGAACTAATAAAATTAGTACAGCACAGGAACAGGTCCTTTGGCCCACAATGACTATGCCAAACATGATGGTAAATTAAATTAATCTCCTGTGTTTGCACGTGATCCTTATTCCTCCATTCTCTGTCCATGTAAGGTCTTTTAAATACCACTATTGTATCTGGCTCCACACCATCCCTGGCAAAGAGGTGCAGCTCGATTATAATCATGTATTGTCTATCCGTTGACTGGATAGCACGCAACGAAAGCTTGTAACTGTACCTCAGTGTACGTGACAATAAACTAAACTAAACTAAACTACATTAACCGGTCCTGCACCCTCTCCAAAGCCTCCATATATGAAGTATCCAATGAGAATTAACCTAGCTTAATCGAATTATACGTGAGCAGATGTGACATAAACTTTCTGACGTGTAATTTTTGACAAGGTTTGGTTTTTTATCTCTCCCCCGAGATGGTCAAGTCTTTGCGTGGGGCAAGAACACAAATGGTCAACTAGGAGTGGGCGAGGCCGTTGGTACCACGCACAGTCCGCAGCACGTGACAGCGCTGGCTGGTATTCCCTTGGCTCAGATCGCAGCGGGAGGATCCCACACCATTGTAAGTTATTTGGGCAAATCCTCCAAAATTATGGAAGAAATTGAATAAGCACATGGATATCTTAAAAGACAAATTTGCTGGCTGCAACGGAAAAAACCCCCTCCAATACACATCAAGAATCAAACCCGTCTGGCCTGTGGACTTGGACATCACACAACGGTGTGAACAGGGAAGGCTGAGACGGAGATAACGAGATTCTCTTGGATACACAAAGGGAGGAACCAAGCTTCAGCAGACGGTGGTAAACAGGCCAGCACAAGCACAATCACCATCGGGGATGATAACGATCAGGCTGAGGGATCATGACATCAGCAAACCCCTTATCATCGGAAGCCTATTGTTCATGCCAGATCGAAACTGGGAAACATCAAAAGAACCCCTTCTATCCAGAGGACCACCTGGGGGTTTCAAAGGAAGCTCAGGTATAAAAGCCGAAGTCAAGCCAGAACTCTCTCTCTCTTCCTGCTCTTCCTGCTCTGCTGGACAGCTCGTGGGCCTGCATCGACTTCGCTGTGAGTATCCTGGTGACCTGGTGAATTTCCCGAAATAGGAGGTTGAGGGGAGAAAGGTCAAGGGGGAGTATGCTTGCAAGTAACTTGTGTTAAAGTAAGTTTTACGACGTGCCCGATAGTTTTCGTCCATAGTTTTAGTTTAAAGCATAAGTTTAGCCACGCATTGTGTAGTGTTGGTGAGATTCGATTTCTCATTGTTTAATAAAGCCTGTAAATTTTAGACTTGCTTTGAGTCCATCTTGGTTTCTGTTTTCTCTCATCGGCACACTCTGGTCAATTCAACCTTTTATCATATCCCACCATAATTCCGAGGTCTAGAACCTAGGGGAATCCTTTTGTGGAGTAAAGGGAAAAACAAAACCCCTACAGAATGGCGACCATGGCAGGACCTCGGTGGTTTGGGATATGTGATTTGTCAGAGGGGGTGAGAGAACGTAGCAAGATGGAGGAGAGAATCTCCTCTTATCTGTTTAAAAAGATCAATCTCACCAAACAATGGGTGATAGCACTGTTGAGAGCTGAGCAGCCCGCAGAAGCTGCAGCTCAATGGACGGAAAGCAAACTGTATAATAAAGGGCAGGAAAAGGCAGTTTGGCTAGCGTGCCTATCACAGCAGGTAGCCAATATGCAGAGACAGATAGATAGACTGGAAGAGCAACAGAGAGAAGCTAGGGCCAGCGCTGAAGAAAGCGCTAGAGAAGGGGAAGGGCTATCTGAGGAATGCAGTAAAGCCAGGCAGTGTATCTTGCAGGCGAGGGAGTCCCACAGAAATGCCCAGGAATTCCTCCAATGCCAGGTGGTAGAGGCAAAGGAGAGGGAAAGGAACGCCCAGGAACTCCTGGCTCAGAGTACACAGAAGTGCAGGGAGCTGGAGGGAAAGTTCCAGGATATACAAGCAGCATACAGGGTGGCCCGTAGCGAGCTAGGCAATAGTGATCACGGGCCTTGCCAGGCGAGGATAGCGCAGCTGGAGGAGACTCTGTCCAAGACTAGGGGACGGGTTCACCTGGTAGGACCAGGGGGGTCCCCCGGGGGCAGAGGGCTTCCCTCAGCAGATGATTCCCCAGTGGCAAAGGGGAATAGACCGCCTCCTGAGGCGCCGGGGATAGGTCCGGGTCGGCAGGTGGGGTTCGGGTTGTCCGGGGAGGGACAGGCCCAAGGAGGGGCGGGAGAGCACCCACAGTTAGCGGCTTCCGCGCCATGTGTAGCACACCACGAGGTGGTGGGGTTACCGATCATGGTGGGAGAGCTGGGGGTAAAGGGGCAACAGCCCAGAGTAGGGCAGATGTGCCCGGCACGGCAAAGGAAATATGGTCCCCCGGTAGGGCAGGCAGATAGGGGGCCCATAGAGAGTGATATCATCATTCCCCATGGGGCACATGTGCTGAGGGGGATGGTGGCTCAGGTTCCCAAGTTAACCAGGGCAGGAGACCCGTCATTGCATTTTATGGAGGTGCAGCAGGCAGCCGACATAAACGATTGCGATGAGGTAGAACGGGTAAAGCTGCTACTGATGACCCTAGATTCATACCTATGCAAGGCGGTGACCTCCAGGGAAGGGGGAAGACCTGAAACATGGGTAGCGGCACAGACAGCGGTTCTGGAGGCCATGGGGTTGAATCAGGGTAGTCCTTTCACCAGGGTGGGGGAGACGAAGCAGCAGGTAGCTGAGTCCCCGGACATGTTCGCAGACAGGCTGTGGGCAGTGTATGAGGGAGCGTGTGGGATGCCTTTAGATAGGCAGAATTTAGATGGGAGAACAGCTCACTGGCTGAAGACTCTGGTGGCGAATTGCCTCCCGCGAGTTAGGGCAAAGGCCGAGCACTGGTTCGACCCAGCTGACCCAAACCTTAACGAGGCGGAGGTGATCAGGAAGCTCACCCTTGCGTATCGCAATGGGGTGAGAAGTGAGGAGGAGCCCTTTAAGGGCAAGGTGCACGAAATAGTACCGGCACCCCCCAAAAGGAGGCAGTGGAAACAGGAAGGCAGCCAGACCTCTTCCGAGATGAGGCCGGTGTGCTACGGGTGTGGGAAGCCCGGGCACTACAAGAGGGAGTGCAGAAACCTAAGTAGAGCAGTGGGGGATAGGACCCCGGTAACAATAAAAATAAAAGATCTAATTACCTATTTGCAGTCAAAGGCGGGAGGGTCCGGACAGGTAGCCATGGCAACAGGCCAGGGCGCGCCCGTATCCGTACCCCCGGCACCTTTATGACTGCCAGCGAAACAGCCCACATTCCTATGCCCGTTAGAGTGTAGCCCATGTGGGAGACCCTGGGTCAAGATGGAGGTCCAGGATGTGGTCGGGAGTTGTCTGCTGGACATTGGTGCTTCCAGTAGCATTGTCCACATGAACAACCCCCGTACATCCCCTCCATCTAGTAGGGCACCCTATAGTCCACGATGCGAGGGAAATCAGAGGGCGGATTGCTTGGCCAGGGAAGGAGCCAGGAGTGGGAAAGCATTAGATCCCCATGAGGAAGGACAGGTAGCTGCAGCCAGGGAGCAGCCTCGAGAAAAGGAGAGTGCGGGAGTGGTTTTGGCTCCGGACCTGACCATGGTCCAGGCACAAAACCCCATTTTAAAGGCTGCCTCAGCAGCCATTTGCAGGCAGGAGATGATAGAGGGACCGTATGGGGGTAAAGATCAAGAACAGACCCGGGTTGATGTAGAAACCGTAGGGGAGCCAGGCGAGTCCACAGGTAGTCAGCCTGAAGTAGCCGGCTGTGTTCCAGGGCGAGGACTGGAAGCAGCGGAGAAGGAGGCTGACTCCAGCCCTCCGCAGGCAGGTACCGTAGACTGCCTAAGAGAGGCAGAACTAGCCGAAGCAGAGGAGAGGGAGGTATCACCTCTGGTGTGGGAACCCTCGGTCAGACGTAGGAGTGACAGGGTCACTAAACCCCCAGTAAGGTGGTCCCCATCCCTAATTAAACCTAGGGCTAGGGCCGGCCACAGGAGGGCCGGGAAGGAGAGTGGCCGAAACAGGGCACTACGGAGTGCGGCTGGAGGGAGCCCAGTCTCCACAGGGAACATAGGGGTAACTCAAAACCCCGTAGTGCAAAGGGAGGTGAGGGGCAGTCAGGCCCTTCGACAGGAGGAGTTCTGGCCTGCACGGGTGGGCCCACCAGAGGGGTGGCCCCAGCGTGACGGGGACCAGTTATGAGTTGGCCACCCGGAGACGGGTGGCGTTGTATATAGCATTGGTTTGTGTGTAAGTAGATGTAGTTAGCGTAATTAGATAAGGTTTTGTATAGCTACAGGGGAGTACAGGGACAGACAGTACGGGATCGAAGGGATGTGCTGTGGAAAAGTAGACCACAACAGACAAAATCAAAATCCCAAATGCCATTTTAGGCGGATAGCTCTGTGGAGGCAAGGAGGTGTTTTGCTTTGTTTTCCAGATAAGTAGCCCCGCCGTATGGATGATGGCAACGATGTGCCTCCGGATGTGCGCGGCGCGGGGTCACGGAGGAGTCCATCGGATTTGACTGAAGTGCGGTTACCCACATGGTGCCCCCGCGAGACGGAATTAAAAGACATGTTCCAGAAATTCCACAACCTGGATTTTGGGGACATAGACATAGAAGAGATGTACCGCGGGGGAGGGGATTTCACTTTGGGGCCCGGTAGGCAAAGACGAGGGGTGGTTAACGACGGGTTTACAGCATTTAACACGGGGACGTCTATTATTAATAGCATGGGCAACGTAGAACTGGCCTTGCAGATCAATCAGTTGAAGGGCCAGTTAAGAAAGGTTCTGGGGGAGGAAAATGCGGTGGTAAGATCGGGACTGCACGAAGAGGTGGCAATGACTCTACATCTAAAAGAAATCATAGCACAATTGGAGACACATACAAAAACGATAAACGCTTTGATTAAAGAGGACCGGAATGCGTCCGATCAGGCTGCACAGAATGAGGTGTGTGGGCTGTATGGTGCGTGGTTGTTGGGGGAGGGGAGGAGCAACCTGGAAGACCTGAGGCAAGGTCGGGTCCCCTCCTGGATAAGCAACCAGCACCTAGCAGCGCTACACCCTTATAACAGCACTTTGAGTCCTTGTCAGCTTCGTGTGGCCTCCGAGGCCTACCCGGTACCGGTGGATTGCGGAAAATCCAATCACACCATAATGGGAGTGGTCGTGAGAATCCCGGTGATGGGAACCTCGGCACGACCAGCTCCTCTGTACCGAGTGGAGAACGTGGGAGTTGTTCGTGGGGGGGTGCATATTCGCTACGGGAAGGTCCCGCCCTATGTCATAGTGAGGGAGCAAGCTGTGACAGGCATTGGCCTTTTGGGTTGTCGGAGCCGGGGAGCACAGGTAATCCTGTGTCCCCAGCACATGGGCGCTGAGGCTAGGCCTCAGTGTGGGTTCAGGACTGTTGGGGCACAGCCTATAAACTGCACCATGGAGGCGATGGCGGCAGACCATGTCCCTCCACAGGTGGCGTATATAGGCAGTGGGACGTACTGTGTCACCACAAGTGCCCAGCGGTATCAGCACGGATCACAGCTGTGGTGCCCGATACCGCACAGCAGCTTCTGCTTTAAACCCAGGGCAGAAGTCCATGTGGCACAGCAGCGAATATTACCCATCCCGGAACCTTCTTCGGTTCACCTCTCGGTACGAGAAAATGTAACTGACTTATTTGACTATGTTGCCCATTTTGGGTATGATATTCCCCCAGTGAATGAAAAATTAAAAGAGTTGCTGGTGGCGGTCGAGTTGTCGCACAAACACTTCTTCTCCCTGGAACAAAAGACTCTGGATATCGCCAGGGAGATCGAAGAGATCAAGTCTCCAAGTTGGTGGGACCTGGAGTCCTGGATCATAGTACCAGCATGGGTCCGCATCGTGTCCCATGTTCTGATCATCTGCCAGATGATAATTGTGGTGTATTTGCTATGCATTAATTGCAAATTTAAAAGGCGGAGGAGGATGGCCAAATTACAACAGCTGGTAAATCGAGCCGCCCGACGTCACCATAACGACACCCCATCACTGTAAAATGTCTGTACTCTAGTGCAATAGTTTTTGTACATAAGTTGTAATCCCTGCATTTTCAGGGAATGGTCGTGAGGGTACTGTATGGTTTGTGGGATTGATGTAAAGTAAAAGGTGTATAGTGTAAGTTAATGTGCTTCGAGGGCCTAGTTTAGCGATTAAGGGGGCTTTCGGGGTACATAATTTCACCTTCTCACCAGGAGTGTTTACAGCTCTTGAGGCTGGAGGATTGCCCACTAACTTTGTCAATCGACACGGTCCGTGCGAGCCTGGACGTGTCGTAGGGGCATGTAAGTTATTTGGGCAAATCCTCCAAAATTATGGAAGAAATTGAATAAGCACATGGATATCTTAAAAGACAAATTTGCTGGCTGCAACGGAAAAAACCCCCTCCAATACACATCAAGAATCAAACCCGTCTGGCCTGTGGACTTGGACATCACACAACGGTGTGAACAGGGAAGGCTGAGACGGAGATAACGAGATTCTCTTGGATACACAAAGGGAGGAACCAAGCTTCAGCAGACGGTGGTAAACAGGCCAGCACAAGCACAATCACCATCGGGGATGATAACGATCAGGCTGAGGGATCATGACATCAGCAAACCCCTTATCATCGGAAGCCTATTGTTCATGCCAGATCGAAACTGGGAAACATCAAAAGAACCCCTTCTATCCAGAGGACCACCTGGGGGTTTCAAAGGAAGCTCAGGTATAAAAGCCGAAGTCAAGCCAGAACTCTCTCTCTCTTCCTGCTCTTCCTGCTCTGCTGGACAGCTCGTGGGCCTGCATCGACTTCGCTGTGAGTATCCTGGTGACCTGGTGAATTTCCCGAAATAGGAGGTTGAGGGGAGAAAGGTCAAGGGGGAGTATGCTTGCAAGTAACTTGTGTTAAAGTAAGTTTTACGACGTGCCCGATAGTTTTCGTCCATAGTTTTAGTTTAAAGCATAAGTTTAGCCACGCATTGTGTAGTGTTGGTGAGATTCGATTTCTCATTGTTTAATAAAGCCTGTAAATTTTAGACTTGCTTTGAGTCCATCTTGGTTTCTGTTTTCTCTCATCGGCACACTCTGGTCAATTCAACCTTTTATCATATCCCACCATAATTCCGAGGTCTAGAACCTAGGGGAATCCTTTTGTGGAGTAAAGGGAAAAACAAAACCCCTACACCATTGCAGTGTCTCTGTCAGGGACAGTGTTCGGCTGGGGAGCAAATCACCGTGGACAGCTGGGTCTAAACGATGTGAAAGGTAAGAAAAACTAGAACGGGGATCTTCCCAATTGTACTCATGCCCATCTCTGGGGTCCAGGCCTGGCCATGGGGAATTTTAGTTTAGTTTAGTGTCGAAATATACCGTGAAAACAGGCCTTTCGGCCCACCAAGTTCACACTGACACTTGTTCTATCCAACACACAAAGGTTGATTTACAGAAGCCAATTAACCTATACCTGTCAGGGGGGAGTTCCCCCCGCCACGGGTACCATGTAATCCCGTGCTACCTGCTCCATGGTCGGATAGTCGGCGACTAAACCGTCTCCCCCACTTTGTTTGCCAGGTGAGGAGGGGGCTGTGGACCTCCAGCAGGACCAAAAACAAGACCTGTCAAAGGGCAGATGAGCTTCTAGTGAACCAACGTCCATCCACACTTCAGTAGAAGTTGCGATCACTGTCGTACATAGCATTGTAAGACAGCGTGCCCCTTGATGTTTTCAACGATGATGATGATGATGAATTAACCTCCAAACCTGTACATCTTTGGAATGTGGGTGGAAATCCGGAGAAAACCCACGCGGTCATGAGGAGAATTGATTACTTAAGGATTACTTGATTAGTAAGGGTGTCAAAGGTTATGG
The DNA here is from genome assembly GCF_010909765.2 of Amblyraja radiata. Taxonomy (NCBI): domain Eukaryota; kingdom Metazoa; phylum Chordata; class Chondrichthyes; order Rajiformes; family Rajidae; genus Amblyraja; species Amblyraja radiata. The sequence continues at coordinate 62,576,753 of NC_045956.1, forward strand.
GGAGCAGGCAGGAAACCCATGCGGTCACAGGAATAACGTACAAACTCCACAAAGACAGCACTCGAGGCCAGGATCAAACCTGGGCCTCTGGGCTGCTAAGAGGCAGCAGCTCCACTCGCTGTTGCTGTGCTGCACTGTTCCACAGTCTATGCCCCTTCAGATGTCTGCCGGCCTTTTCTGCCCTTTGGATTTCCTCTCCTCAATCTCTTCACCTCTCGCCCCCTATAGGCTGTGGGCCGAGCATCAAAAATGTGTCTAGAAATAGGATTTTGTGACCCAAGTCACCAAACTACATGAAGTTTTCACATATTGTGTAAAGAAATGTATATAAATCACCCCTGATACTCGATATGAAGAAGACTTGCACATTTTTATTAAATTAAAGAAAAACCGGAAAAATGTCGGGAATTTTTTAGTCCAATCAAAGCACATTTAACATTGAGTTGTCTGCCAGTTGGCCAATCACGCGCTTTGTTTCAGGCTAGCACACAAAATGGCTGAGGGGGCTTCACAGATGCCTGTTTTACTGGAGATTCCGATGTGTTGTTCTGTGGAATAAATGTCGTGGAAACTTGCAGCAGGTTAATTGTATTTAGTGGGAAAAGCATTAAAAAGGCTGAAGAAAGTGCTGCGAAGTGGATTAAAGTGCAAGAAAGCCTTCAAAGTCCCTGCTGATGTGCTGGAACACAAAGAAGGCCCCCATGAATCAACTCTAACTGAAAGGTAAGACTAAAGTCTGAATTTATGAAAATCTATCTGTATGCACTTTAATTAATTTAATTGCACCCGTTTATAATGTGAATAAATTCATTCATTCATTCATTCATTCATTCATTCACTCATTCCTTATTCATTCATTCACTCACTCACTTACTCATTCATTCATTCATTCATTCATTCATGAAATTGAGGGCCTAAACTATAACACAGTCAATTAAACATTTTCACTAATGCCAGCTTGTTGTAGAGTAATAAGTCTTTAACAGCTAATCTCGGAGCTGCCTGCGAAAACTTACCGGGAAAAAGTGCTCCGACCGCGGGGCCTAGGTACTCGCATTAAAGTGAAGCAGCGGTCTCAATTAATAAGCGGCCGATTCGCGATCGCGGATCATCTCCGCGGGCGGGCAGAGAGGGGGGGGGGAGGCTGTACATAGTGCCGTCTGTGGCGGTCGTTTACAGACCCCGATAACGGGAGAAAAACGGAGGGATATCGATCGCTATTTACCGCGAGTACCTAGGTCCCGCGGTCGGAGCACTTTTTCCCCGTATGTTTTCGCAGGCAGCTCCGAGATTATTTGTTAAAGACTTATTACTCTACAACAAGCTGGCATTAGTGACAATGTTTAATTGACTGTGTTATAGTTTAGGCCCTCAATTTCATGAATGAATGAATGAGTAAGTGAGTGAGTGAATGAATGAATAAGGAATGAATAAGGAATGAATGAATGAATAAATGAATTTATTCACATTATAAAAGGTTGCAATTACATTAATTAAAGTCCATACAGATAGATTTTCATAAATTCAGACTTTAGTCTTATCTTTCAGTTAGAGTTGATTCATGGGGGCCTTCTTTGTGTTCCAGCACATCAGCAGGGACTTTGAAGGCTTTCTTGCACTTTAATCCACTTCGCAGCACTTTCTTCAGCCTTTTTAATGCTTTTCCCACTAAATACAATTAACCTGCTGCAAGTTTCCACGACATTTATTCCACAGAACAACACATCGGAATCTCCAGTAAAACAGGCATCTGTGAAGCCCCCTCAGCCATTTTGTGTGCTAGCCTGAAACAAAGCGCGTGATTGGCCAACTGGCAGACAACTCAATGTTAAATGTGCTTTGATTGGACTAAAAAATTCCCGACATTTTTCCGGTTTTTCTCTAATTTAATAAAAATGTGCAAGTCTTCTTCATATCGAGTTTCAGGGGTGATTTATATACATTTTTTTACACAATATGTGAAAATTTAATGTAGTTTGGTGACTTGGGTCACGAAACTGCAGAATAAAGCTCCTCGGCCCACAGCCTACTACTTACAACCTTTGAAAAGTCAAAATGACACAGACGATGGAAATCCAAAATAAAAGTAGGAAGTACTGGAAACACTCAGCAGGTCAGGCAGTACTTGTGGAGAGAGGAACAATATCAACATCTCAGGTCAATAGATGAACAAAACATGTCTAAAAGTATTTAGTCTGCACCGTATTACAACTTTGCCCCTGTTCCCACCACCCTTCCCTATCTCTGACATTGAAGACAGGCTTGTTTTCTCCCTTTCCCAGTGCCGATTAACTTGAAACATTAACTCTGTTTCATTCTCCGCAGATGCTGCTTGGTGTGCTGAGTATTTCTAGCATTTGCTATTTTTAAGACCATAAGATATAGGAGTAGAATTAGACCATTTGGCCCCTTGTGTCTACTCTGCCATTCAAACATGGCTGATCTATTTTCCCCATCCAACCCCATTCTCTTGCCTTCTCCCAATAACCTTTGACACCCTTACTAATGAAGAACATATCAATTTCCACTTTAAAAATACCCAATGACTTAGGCTCCACACCGTCTGTGCCAATGAGTTGCACAGATTCACCACCCCCGAGCTAAAGAAATTCCTCCTCATCTCCATTCTAAAGCAACATCCTTTTATTCTGAGGCTGTGCCCTCTATCCTAGACACTTCCACTACTGGAAACATCCTCTCCAAGTCCACTCTATCCAGACCTTTCATTATTCGGTGTAATCCCCCCCCCCCCCCTCATCTTTCTAAACACCAGTGAGTACAGGCCCAGTGCCGTCAAACGCTCATCATACGTAACCCAGTCACCCCTGGGATCATTCTCTTTAACTTCCTCTGCATCCTCCCCAACACTTGCAGATCCTCCCTCATGTATGGAGCTTAAAACTGCTCACAATATTCCAAATGTGGCCTCGCCAGTGCCTTATAAAGCCTCAGCATTATATCCTTGCTTTTATATTCTAGTCCCCACAAAATGAATGCTAACGTTGCATTTGCCTTCCTAACGTCCAAATTGATCTTTTCAGAATCCTGCTGGTTCATTCTTTAAATCCCACTTGATTGATCAAGCCTTCAATGTCACCTGAAAGCTGTTTATTTGACTTGTTGTCAAAGTTTGTCCGGCAGTTCCCCTCTGGGGTATTTTGATTAAAGGCACCAGAGAAATCAGGGTTGTTGTTGTTGTTGCTTGAGACCAGCAACTGTGGCAACCGCTCTCCCTCTGGTGGTACACTGCAGAACTGCAGCTGGAGCGATGAAAGTTATTAAGATTCTACACAGAATACAGCGTTTAAAACAAATTAAATAATGAATATAGAATTATGCATTTGAGATCATTATGGTTGCTTAATATTCGCATAATATATTGATTTATAGGTATTTATTTGCGTGTTTTGTGCATTCTGTATGGTCGGCAGTGATACAGCTTCCCCCTCCAATGACGAGCCTTCTCCCATCTCCCACCTTCCCCCTCCTCTTGGAGCCCCCATACTGGCCTCCCTCCCTCTCTGGATGTATGAAGAAGCGTCTCCACGCAAAACGTCACCTATCCATGGTTTTCAGGAATGCTGCCCGACCTGCTGAGTTACTCCAGCATTGTGTGCCCTATAATGCACACAGCAAAATGCTCCTTCTCCTCAGTGAAATACAAAGATTATATTTTCTTGAAGTTTGGTTTAGTTTGGTGATATGGCATGGAAACAGGCCCTTCGGCCCACCGAATCCATGCCGACCATTGATCACCCATTCACACTAGTTCTATATTACCCCACTTCCTCATACGCTCCCTACACACTAGCGGGAATTTACAGAGGGCCAATTAACCTGCAAACCCACACGTCTTTGGTATGTGGGAGGAAACTGGAGTCACATGGAAAACATGCAAACAGGGGAGAAGCTGGGTGATAGGAGATGGGAGGTCATGGGATGAATCTCCTTGACCCCAACCCCCCCCCCCCCCCCCCCCCCCCGCGTGTAATCAGTCCTGTATGAGGCAATGTCCAAGTTGCTGATCATCATCAAAGACCCACACCATCCTGGCCACGCTCTCAATTCATTCCTACCATTGGGAAGGATAGGGTGGATGTGGAGAGGATGTTTCGACCAATGGGAGAGTCTTAGGCCAGAGAGCCCAGCCTCAGAATATGAGATTAAGAGGAATTTCTTTAGTCAGAGGGTGGTGAATCTGTGGAATTCATTGCCAAGGATGACCGTGGAGTCCAAGTCAGGGCGGCACAGCAGCGCAGTGTTAGAGCTGCTGCCTTACAGTGCCATCGACCCGGGTTCGATAGTGACTATGGGTGCTGTCTGTAATAAGTTTGTATGTTCTCCCAGTGACTGCGTGGGTTTTCTCCGGGTGCTCCGGTTTCCTCCCACACTCCAAAGACATGCAGGTTTGTAGGTTAATTGGCTTTGGTAAAATAGTAAATTGCCCCTAGTATGTAGGATAGTGCTAGTGTATGTGGTGATCGCTGGTCGGCGCGTATTCGATGGGCCGAAGTGTCTGTTTCCGTGCTGTATCTCCAAAATCTAAAGTAAAGTCTAAAGTCGTGGGGTATTTTTAAAGCGGAGATTGACAGGTATTTGATTAGTAAGGGTGTCAAATGTTATAGGGAGAAGGCAGGAGAATGGGGTTGAGAGAGTAGGATAGATTAATCTTGATTAAATGGCGGAGTAGACTCGATGGGCCGAATGGCCTAATTTTGTTCCTATGACTTATGAACTTATGAGAGGGAGGCTGAATAACTTACCCTGATCTCATCACAGCTCGATACCATCCCACTTGTGTGAAGCTTCTGGAGTGTAAGAAAGTCGTGCAGGTGTCCTGTGGGGCCCACCACACTGCTGTGCTGAACAAGGTTTGTCCCCGTCACTTCAGACGTAATCATTGTTGTAACCTGTCACACGGACCCGAATCACTGCATGTATCCCGTAACAACCAGGACATTGGTATCACCTCAATGGCAAAAGGAGTTTTTACTTAAAACTTTAGAGTTACAGCGTGGAAACAGGCCCTTCGGCCCACCGAGTCCGCGCCGACCAGCGAAAACCACATTATATTACATTAACACTATCTTACACACACGGAACAATTTACAGAAGCCAATTAACCTACAAATCTGCACAACTTCAGAGTGTGGGAGGAAACTGGAGCACCCGGATAAAACACTCGTGGTCACAGGGAGAACGTACAAACTCCGTACAGCATTTTTCCTTAACAAGGAACTTTTATTCCATAGTCACAACTAACATAGTATTAAACGAAACTCGTCTTGAGCAGAGATCAAAATCCACTCTTTGGACGTGGTTTATTGGTTAATTGGCTTCGGAAAATTGTCCCTCGTGTGTAGGCTAGAACTAGTGTACAGAATGGACTGGCGATGTTTCGGGTCAGGACCCTTCTTCAGACTGCTCAAGATTTCAGCATCAGCATCTCTCGGGTTTAGAAGGATATGGGCCAAACTTCACTCATCTGTAGCCACCTCTCATTTGCCAGGTTTGTCCCAACCCCACCTCTCTTTGCCGACGTTTTCTCCCCATCCATCAGGCCAAAGAAGAGTCCCAACCTAAAATGTCACTTGTCCATTCCCTGACCTGCTGAGGTCCTCCAGCACATTCAACTTGCTCAAGATTCCAGCACCTGCACAACCTTGTGTCTCTGTGTCAGTATTTGTGTGGTTGATGTGCCTATAAGACCACAAAACCATAAGACCAGGGTGGAATTAGACCATTCATCCCAGCGAATCCACTCTGCCATTTGATCATGGCTGATCTGTAGTTCCCTTTCAAATGCGTTCACCTGCCTTCCCCCTGTAACCTTTGACACACTCACTAATCAAGAATCTATCAATCTCAGTTTAGAAAATAACCATTAACTTGCCCTTCACAGCCGCCTGTGGCTGTGAATTCCACCGAATTTACGCTCTGGCTAAAGAAACTCTTCATCTCCATTCTAAAGGTATGTCCTATTATTCTGAGGCTGTGCCCTCTGGTCCTAGATTCTCCCATTAGCAGAGACATCCTCTCCACATCCACTTTAAAAAATATATAAATACTGGTTCTGTTTTGTTCTGTTGTTCTTGCACAATCCCGCTGCATTGCCACCATCATTTCACTGTACATCTTGTATGTGTATGTGACAAATAAATTTGACTTGACTCCATCTAGGCCTTTCATTATTCATCTGTGGTGTTATTGTGTTAATGTGCCTTTAAAGCCTCAGCACCGTGTGCCTATGTGAGATACTGTGGCACCTCCACCCCCGTTGTGGACATTGGACTTTGTCTGTGATACTGCAGTGTTACAATGCTGAGAACTAAATTCTGCACTCTATAGAAACAAAGAACTGCAGATTCTGGTTAATACACAAAAGGACACAAAGTGCTGGAGTAACTCAGCAGGTCTGGCAGCATCTCTGGAGAACAATGATAGGTGATGTTTCGAGGTTGGGACCGTTTTTCAGACTGGTCTAAAGAAGGGTCCGTTTCATGTTCTCCACAGATGCTGTCTGACCCACTGAGTTATTCCAGCACTTTGTGTCCTTTTCTGCACTTTGTATCTTCCTCTTTGCTCTACCTATTATCACAATGTTTAAAAAAACGTTTGGACAAGTACACGGTAGGATAGGTTTAGAGGGACATGGGCCAAATGCAGGAGAGTGGTACTAGTGTAGATGGGACTAGTGTAGGTGTGACACGGGGCCTGTTTCCTGTATGACTCTCTGACTCTATTGTACTTGAGTTTGAACTGATTGTATTTATGTACAGCATCATCTGATCTGTTCTGATCGAATGCAAGAAAAGCTTTTCACGGTACCTCAGTACACGTGACAATAATCAACCTAAACCTGGAAGTTGTGTCTCCGTCAGGATGGGCTTGTTTACACCTTTGGAGCGGGAACGTACGGTCAACTCGGCCACAACTCTGACAGAGACGAGCTGAAACCTCGGCTGCTCGAGGGGCTGGATGGAATCAAAGTCTCCCAGATTGCCTGCGGGAGGTAAGCTACTAAAATGTTGAGATAAATCGCGACGCAGAGGATATCAATGTCATAGGAGCAGAATTAGGCCATTCAGCCCATCCGCCATTCAATCACAGCTGATCAATCTTGGAAGGATATGCATTACACGCAGGCAGAGGAGATTACTTTAAAGCCCCTGTCTCACGGTGCGAGTCCACCACGAGTGATCCCGAGTGAAAGAAAAAATCAAGCTCGTGGTTGTCTAAGAGATTCCAAGTTTATGTTCACGAGTTTAAACGAGTTCCCACGTGTATGTCTAAGTTTGCCGTTTACTTCTCATTACTGCGATGAACCAAGTTCCTCTCCCGAGTTACTCTTGAGCCAACAACGACTACCGACGTGTAGAAAAATCATCACATGGATAAATATGTCATGCAGTTTTATTTTACTATAAAAGCCTCCCATGACCATGGACAGAACTGCCCCGATGATCAGCTTCTCCGTGTCTCTTATGTAGCTGCATGCTTCTCTTGTCATGTAATTAACCGCTTTTATCAAATCCTTGCCTATCATTCCTACAATGCAATAAATGGCATTTAAAATACTTGGCTGTAAATAACGTAAAGGTGTTTAAGAAACGGACGGCAGGGAGAACTTCAAAGCTTTTGTAAATCAATTACATTCAAGTAGCAGTTGAACTCAAGATTTAAATCCCCTGAAAGTTAGGTTTCTTAACACAGGATAGATGTTCTGCCAGAACGGAGTTGCTGAATAAAATAATCTCCCGTTTTCTGTCGTTTCTTGCATGATCTCGGCTTGCCAGCTTTATTTCACACTCCGTGATCTGTGTAATGTATATAAGTGTAAAATAATAAACTGACCAAGAAGGTCCAGTGTTCTCACCAGTTAGTATAGTTTAGAGATACAGAGAGGAAATAGGCCCTTTGGACCACCGGGTCCGTGCCGACCAGCGATCCCCGCACACTAACACCATCCTACACCCACTATGGACATTTTTACATTCACCAAGCCAATTAACCTACAAACCTCTACGTCTTAGGAGTGTGGGGGGATCTCGCAGAAAACCCACGCAGGTCACGGGAAGAACTTACAAACTCAGTACAGACAGCACCCGTAGTCGGGATCGAACCCGGGTCTCCGACGCTGCATTCGCTGTCAGGCAGCTGCACCACCGTGAATGAAGGCCTGTTTTAAGTATCAAATAGAGGAGCAAGAAGGTGATCAAGGCGGAGAAAGTGTAGAGGCCAATGCCCAGGTAGTCCAACTCGCAGGAGTGCAGGTCCACCATGACGACCTTTGGGGGAGGTGCAGGTGACATTGGTGACCAGGCGAGGGATGTAGACCGTGTTCTGATTGATCCACCACACGAACCACCTGGCGTCGCAGGTGCAGAGAAAGTGGTTGCCGCTTAGCCGCAGCTCCCGAAGGTGTTTGATGGCGCTGTCCGGGAAACTGGAGGCCTGGATGGTCTTCAGGTTGTTGTAGCTGAGATCCAGGTACTGCAGGGAGGTCACGTCCCGCAGGAAGTCCTTGGTCAGCTTGGAGATCTGGTTGCGGGTGAGGTTGAAGACGCAGCGTCTGGGTGCAGTTGGGCAGCATGCGAGGCACCGTGGTCAACAGGTTGCTACCGAGGGCCAGCAGCTCCAACCAGCCTAGCAGGTAAAGCCTGCCCCAGTTAAAGCTCCACAGCTGGTTACTGCTCAGCACAAGATCCTTAAGTAGCGGGGCAGGTGGTCAAACATGTCGTGCGGCATGAACACGAGTTTCTTCCCCTAATAATCTGCTGTTATCTGTGTTTGAGAGCGAAAACTTGCAAAGGGCACGCACGGTTCCTCGCCAGCGAAGATGGACACAGAATGCTGGAGTAACTCAGTGGGACAGGCAGCATCTCTGGAGAGAAGGAATGGGAGACGTTTCGGGTCGAGACCCATTACTTCTCTCCAGAGATATGGCAACAGCACAGCACAAAACCAGTCTGAAGAAGGGTCTCGACCCGAAACGTCACCAATTCCTTTTCTCTAGAGATGCTGTCTGCCCCGCTGAGTTACTCCAGCATTTTGTGTCTATATCCCGTGGCTTATAATGTCACCTCACAATGTAAAATCATTATCTGAAGAAATGTTTCCTCGCTGGCTCAAACATAATCTATGTAGAACTCACGTTTCTCTCTGCTTCATATACGTGGGAATTCCCTCAGTATGGTCACTTTTCACGCGTCCCGCCCGGTGTTAACCCTTCCCATCAATGCTTGAGCCCCCATCTTCGCTCTGTACCTTCAGCTTCATCGGCGGCTCTCTCCCATCGAAAGTATCCAAGTTAATTTCAGACCCCTATCCATCCATCCATTCATTAATTTTCCATTAAGATCTGACTAATCTTCAACATTTCTGGCACTCAGGCCAAACCCACGGTAGACTCAAGAGTCGCTACGGTAAACTCACGGGCCACTACGTTCTTACAACGAGTATAAAAGTTTCAAATTTTACCTTCAAGAGTAAATTTGACTCGTGGAATTCTTTAAACATGTTTAAATATTTTCAAGAGTTAACAAGTTTCCCGGGTACCTGCCGTTAGCAAAAGGATTTAAGTATAGGAGCAGGGAGGTTCTACTGCAGTTGTACAGGGTCTTGGTGAGACCACACCTGGAGTATTGCGTACAGTTTTGGTCTCCTAATCTGAGGAAAGACATTCTTGCCATAGAGGGAGTACAGAGAAGGTTCACCAGACTGATTCCTGGGATGTCAGGACTTTCATATGAAGAAAGACTGGATAGACTCGGTTTGTACTCGCTAGAATTTAGAAGATTGAGGGGGGATCTTATAGAAACTTATAAAATCCTTAAGGGGTTGGACAGGCTAGATGCAGGAAGATTGTTCCCGATGTTGGGGAAGTCCAGAACAAGGGGCCACAGTTTAAGGATAAGGGGGAAATCTTTTAGGACCGAGATGAGGAAAACTTTTTTCACACAGAGAGTGGTGAATCTCTGGAATTCTCTGCCGCAGAAGGTAGTTGAGGCCAGTTCATTGGCTATATTTAAGAGGGAGTTAGATGTGGCCCTTGTGGCTAAAGGGATCAGGGGGTATGGAGAGAAGGCAGGTACAGGATAGATACTCAGTTGGATGATCAGCCATGATCATATTGAATGGCGGTGCAGGCTCGAGGGCCCGAATGGCCTACTCTTGCACCTATTTTCTATGTTTCTATGTTAGCGCCACGAGTCGCTAAGTTGCGTCCACGAGTTCCGACGTTCCCGCTACGTTAATTGTACGTGATTACCATGAGTTTAATTTGTTTTAAACTCTGGGTCACTCGTGGGTCGACTCGCACCATGAGACAGGGGTTTAACTGTGTTTCATGTTTGGCAAAGACATTGTGGGCAGAAACACTATTATATTTCTAATAGTGCAAAGCCGCTGTACATAGTGCAATCTTATACAAGCTCCATAGTTGATCGGTGCCGAGGTACTTTGTATTTAGTGTTGCGCAGTGTTCCACAGCCTGACGGTTGCTGGGAAGAAGCTGTTCTTGAACCTGGAGGTCACAGTTTTCAGATGTTTCAAATCATGAGAGGAATAGATCGGGTAGATGCACAGAGTCTCTTGTCCATAGTAGGGGAATTGAGGACCAGATGACATGGGTTTAAGTTGAAGGGCAAAAGATTTAATTGGAATCTGAAGAATAACTCACACTCGAAAAGGCACAAGTGTTAGCTGTGCAAATTGAAAGTGCCATGCATAACGCCGAGGTGCTCAAACAACAGCAGAAGGTATGCTCGGAGGGATCATTTAGTCCTGCATCCCATCAGATGAACACAGCACCAGTGCAAGGCATTCAGAGGCAATCAAAACACGGTCGCGCAAACAAGCAGTGTCCGAATTGTGGCCGGACACACGCTCCCGGGGAATGTCCAGTGTACGGTAAACGATGCAACACGTGCTCAAAGCTGAATCACTTCGAGAAAGTATGCCGGTCATCGAAGGAGAAGGTGTCATCGGTCCGCCAAGTAGACGATGCATCTCCGGGTGGACACGATGCGTACTCCATAAAGGACAGAGCTGACCAGGATGTTCGGTCAAGAAGGACTTTCAAAGACTGCAAGGTCGAGATCGCTGGGACCTCGGTCTGGCTCCTCATAGATGTGGGGGCGAAGGTTTCAATTTTGAGCGTCGACCTCTACAAAAGGTACTTTTCGGATTACCCACTTGCTCCCCTGAGGGACACTCTTCACGCTTATGATGGTTCAACCATACCCACGAGAGGGCTAGTGACCGTTCCTGTCTGCTACAAAGGAGTTAAGCTCGATAGCTTCACATTCTACGTCACAGAAGGAAAGAGTCTGATGGGAGTCAATTTGTTTGATCAACTAGGGTTCAAGCTTCAGGACTCAACCGGCATGAACATCAATGTGATCAGTGACGCGGACTATGGACATGAGTACCCCTCTCTTTTCTCGGGTTTTGAGATAGTTAAAGGGTACTGCCACGCACCTCGTGTAGACACATCAGTCCGGCCGGTTTCACAACGCCTACGGCATCTACCATTTTCTGTTCGCGCGGAAGTCTCAACAGAACTGAAACGACTCGAAAAGGATGGTATCATTGAGCGCATCGATTCATCCCCTTGGATATCGAATCTGGTCATCGCGCGACGCAAGAACGGTGAACTCGGGCTGTGCATCGATCTCAAAGCGGTCAACAAAGCCATCATTTCGGACAAATACCCTCTGCCAACAATATAAGAGCTAGCTGCATCGTTCCACGGTTCAACGGTGTTCACAAAACTGGACATGCGCCAAAGCTACCTTCAGGTACCACTAGCAGAATGCAGTCAGCATTTGTCAGCATTCATTACACATGAAGGTGTATTTCAGTACCGTAGGATGCCGTATGGACTGTGCTCAGCGCCTAGCGCATTTCAAAAAATCGTGGCGTCGGTTCTGACAGGCATTGACGGAGCACTCAATCTCCTCGATGATGTCGTGGTCCATGGAAGGGACAAGGAGGAACACGATCGATGACTGGAGGCAGTATTAGCTCGTCTCACGCAACACAACGTGACGCTCAACGCAGCAAACTGCACATTTACAGCATCCGAGATTGATTTTCTCGGGTACAGAGTGACAGCGTCTGGAGTTGAGCCTACTCAGGACAATGTCCAAGCCATCAGCGTGATCCCCGCCCCAACTAACGTGAAAGAGCTAGCGCCATTTCTGGGCACCGCCAACTTCTACCGCAAGTTAGTGCTGCAGTACACGCAGATCGCAGAACCGCTACAGAAGCTGCTACGGAAAGACACACAGTGGGAATGGACGGATGAGCAGGACTTCACGTTCAACACGCTGAAAGACAAAATAGCATCTCCGCCTGTTCTCGCACACTTCGACCCAAGTGCGGAAACGTACGTCACAACAGATGCTTCCGGTATAGCGATCGGAGCAGTGTTCTCGCAGAGTATCGATGGAAGCGAACGACCGATCACATTCGCGTCCCGTCCCTTGACTGCCACAGAACGCAAGTACTCCACCGGGGAACGCGAAGCATTAGCGTGCATCCACACATGTGAACACTGGCACGTATACCTATACGGGAGACCATTTACTCTCCGTATGGATCACCAAGCGCTAACTACGTTGTTGGACACGTCAGGCTCAGGACACCGTCCGCTCACGATCTACAGATGGTCCGGTCGCCTTCATCAGTACAACTTCAAAGTAGAATACCTCGCAGGTTGACGCAGACATGCACAGTCGCGTCCCAACGGTGGCACCCGCAAGCACACGCGATAGCGACGCTTCAAGCGACAATGACGAATACTTACTCGCGGTAATTTCGCACGCGATAGAGAATCTCGTGACGCGGGGAGAGCTGAAAGCAGAGTCGACAGCTGACGGCACACTGCAAATCGTCTGCCAGTATCTCAGGACAGACTGGCCCAAGGAGATAGCAGACGACTTGGTTCCGTACCACAGGGTACGCCATGAACTGGCTGTGGTTGACGATACATATGTCACGCGCGGAACTCGAGTGGTTAGACCCAAATCACTGCAACACCGCGTGTTACAACTGGCACACGAAGGACACCCGTGCATTGTTAAGATGAAACAATGGTGTCGCAAAGCAGTGTGGTGGCCAGCAATAGATCATCGCGTAGATGTTTTCGTTAAATATTGTGAAGCATGCACAATTAGTGAGAAAGCAACAAGTCCATGTCCTGCCCCTCTTCAGCCAATCCCATGGCCGGACAAACCATGGATGCACTTGCAACTCGATATCTCCGCAGAGGTGCAAGCTGCGCCAAGAAGCCAGCGGTTTCTACTTGTAGTACATGATCTCCACAGCAAGTGGCCTGAGATCGCAACTACTTTCTCAGTCGCGACAAGCTCGATCATCGCGATTCTCGAAAAGCTGTTCACTAAGTGGGGACTGCCGGAGGTCATAACGATAGACAACGGCCCTCAGTTCATATCTGAACAGTTTCTTCACTTTCCTCGCGAGCTACGACATTCAACATCAGTGGACGTCGAGATATAACCCCCAATCGAACGGCGGGGTTGAACGATTCAATCGCGTGATTAAGGAAAGCATAAAAGCGAGCATGTCGGAGGGGAAAACGTTCGAACAGTCAATCCATATTCTCCACCGATCCTACAGATCCACACCACACACGTTGACTGGGAAAACTGCAGCAGAGCTGATGATAGGGTGAAACCTGCGAACAAAATTGAATGCTCTTCAACCATCATCGCACCCAAATCCGGACACAAGAGCGAGGGCGGAAATGATAGCTCACAGACAAGCAAAAGGGAAAGCATACTGTGATGCCAAATGCAGAGTACGAGCGCCGCGGTTCAAGGTCGGCGACTGGGTACGAATCAGCCGCCCTAACAGACAACATAAGCTTGCAAGTGCACTCTCCAAGCCGATACAGATCAAACGGAGATTCGGCGAGAACACGTACGTCCTCCAGGATAACACCAAATGGAACGCGAGGCGTCTAATTGCAAGTAGACAGGGACAGGAAGAAGTCGAATTGGACACTTTTCCTTTCCCAATATCCAATCAAGACAGTGATTGTGGTCAGCATACAGCAGAGCACACAGCAGAGCAGTCTATTCCCGCTCGACGCTCTCAGTGACAGAGGAGGAGGCCTCAATATCTGCACGATTATCAGCTGTGAAGCCTTAAACGTTATGTGCACCGAGCTGTTATGTTGGACTGATTGCATATGGACATATTTGGGTGGATAACGGGACATATTTATAAGACTTCGTTTATAAGGAGGGGAAATGTGTTGTGTCCTAGAGTCACCACTAGAGGGCTCTGCCTCGAGATGAATGTTTCCGAAGGGGGGTCCCTGGGAGATCTGCTGGGGTTTTGCAGCAGCCACGTTAGGCTGGTAATAAACACACTTCGGGTTCTGTACACCAAGTGTAGATTGTGCATTATTTAGCCCTCGAACACAACAGGGAGCTCAGTATCGGTGATGGACTGGGCAGTGTCCACCATTTTATGCAACATCTTTCGTTCTTTCGAGTGGTATTCTGGTTACCAAAGCGGGCCGTCGCACAACCAGTCAGTATCTACTGAATTGGGGCAACCATTTATTTCCTGCAAGTGATGGCTGCTGGCCCTTTGTGTCTGTGCCCAAAAAATGACGTATCCACAGCATGTTGTTCAATGAAATCAATACAGAATACGCTAGAAATACTCAACAGGGCAGGCAGCGTCTGTGGAGAAAAAAAACAGAGCAGCACGGTTTCGCAGTGGCAGCGTTGCTACATTACAGCGTCGGAAACCCAGGTTCGATCCTGACTACGGGTGCTGTCTGTACGGAGTTTGTACATTCTCCCCGTGCCCACGTCAGTTTGCAATTTTTCATTGTTTCAGTTTCCTCCCAGACTCCAAGGATATACAGCTTTGTAGGTTAATTGGCTTTGGTAAAAATTGTAAATTGTCGCTAGTGTGTAGGATCGTGCTAGTGAACGGGGTGATCCTTGGTCGGCGCCCGTCAAAGTAACTGGGAAGGAGAGAAAACAAGTTACAGAGGAAGTGCAGAAGAGATAGAAATAGAAAGGAGATATGACTGACAGGGTGAGGAGAGATGAACATAGAACCGTACAGCACAGCAACAGGCCCTTCGGCCCACAATGTCCATGCCGAACAAGATGCCAAGTAAAAATAAATTCCTCTACCTACACGTATCCATATCCCTCCATTCTCTGCACATCCACGTACCTAGCTAATAGCCTCTTAAATGCAACTATTGTATCTGCCTCCAGCAGTGTTCCAGGCCCCCACCACTCTCTGTAAAAAGCTTACCTCACATATCTCCTTTACACTTAGCCCCACAATGACAGATTCTTCCAAGCTGTTATTGGGCAACTGAACCCGTCCTATCACCAACCTGAGAATGGTCCTGACCTCCCATCTAACTAATTGGAGACCATCAGTATCATTAATCTGACTTTACTGGACTTTACCTTGCACTAAACGTTATTCACTATATCCTGTATGTGCACAGCATGGATGGTTTAATTGTAAAGCATTTCCTGAATTCAATTACATTTCCAGCTTGTTGATTGTGGTGTTGTGTTTTGCAGCTCCCACACCATGGTGTTCAGTTCGGCATCGCGGCAACTCTATTCCTTTGGCAGTGGAGAGAACGGGCAGTTGGGAACCGGACAAACCATTGGCCATTTTGTGCCTTGTTTGGTCACCTTCTCAACAGACGGGACCCACAACCTGCAGCCTGCTCCTGGTAGAAATATTCTGTATTGTCATAGAGGAATAGAGTCACACAGCACAGAATTGTCCATGCCGACCAAGATGCCCCACACAAGCTAGTCCCCTTTGCCCACATTTGGCCCAGATCCTTCCAAACCTTTTCTGTCCATTGTCCAAGTGTCTTTTAAATTGTGTTATAGTACCTGCCTCAACTACGTCCTCTGGCAGCTCGTTCCACCTGTGTAAAAATATTGCCCCTCAGGTTCCTATTCAATCTTTCCCCTCTCATCTTAAATGTAAGGTAGACACTGTCTGGTCCATCATAGGTCCTGACCTTCTCCACCATCGAAGGGATCAGCAAGAAGCATTGCCTCAAAAAGGCAGCTAATATCATCAAAGATCTACACCACCCTAGTTTTTGATTCATTTACCCTGGGTAAAAGACTGTGCATTTACTCTATCTATTCCCCTCACAATCTGAAACATGTCTATAAGATTAACCCCTCAGTCTCCTGCTCCAAGAAATAAAGACCCACAGCTTGCTTTGCAAACATTTCCTTATTCAGTGACTGTCTGTCTGTCTCTCCCTATTTTATCTCTCTTTTCCCATCTCTTTCCCCCCCTCTCTCTCTCACCCCTGCCTCTCTCTATCTGTGTTCCTCTTTCTCTCTTTTTCTCCTCATCCACACTTATTCTCTATATCGCTTCCTTTCTCTATCTCTGTCTTTCCACACCTCTCTCTCTCTATCCCTTCCCATCTCTATCTGTGCCTCTGAAATATTTCCTAGGTGTGATAAAAAATTGAATTTATTTTTCTTCCTCATGACCCTCGACAGGAGGTCTGCTCCAACCAGCTGTGAAAAGGATATTTGCTGGAGCCAACCAGAGTGTTGCCTTGTGCTTTGGTGTTAAGGTAGGAAACATACTCGCAAATATTCTGCCCTCTTGGTACAGCCCAACCGTGTCAGTATGATACCCTTACTGACACGGAGTGCTGGAATAACTCAGCGGATCAGGTAGCATCTCTGGAGAAAATAAATAGGTGACGTTTCGGGTCGAAACCCTTCTTCAGACTGAAGAAGGGTCCCGGCCGAAATGTCACCTATTTATTTTCTCCAGATATGCGGCCTGACCTGCTGAGTTACTCCAGCATTTTGTGTTCACCTTCAATGTAAACCAGCATCTGCAGTTCCATCCTACCCATTTGCCTGTGATTGGGCCTTTCCTCTCCATGTACCTGTACCTTTCACCCAGTTTAGAGGAATCAAGAGCCAGAGGACATAGGTTCAACATGAGAGGGGCAAGGTTGAGTGGGAAGATGAGGGTTCGACTTGAGTTCTCTGCCTTGCAGATAAGCCGCTACCACTTTGCATGTACGCACGCTGAGAAGCCACTACACCGGTCGCCAGTAACGTTTCGCAGCAGGTTAAATTGTTAATCAATGTGTGGAATAGCAGCAACGTCCTGAGCTCCTGGGGTAGCTGAGAGTGAGACGCCATGCTTGAGATCACAGCTTGATATGGCATCAGCTCTGCCCAAGATCACAATACCCTGCAGAGAGCTGGAGATGTAGCCCACTCCATCACACAGACCAGACTCCCCACCATTCACTCCATCTACACTTCACGCTGCCTTGGGAATGCATTGTGGTGGTAGATACAGATATGATCATGGCAGTGTCATAAAGTCATACAGCGTGGAAATATCCCCAGTGGCCCAACTTGTCGTACCGACCAACATGTACAGCTACACTAGTCCCACCTGCCTGCATTTGGCCCATATTCATCAAATCCTATCCTGACCCATGTACCTGTCTAAATGTTTCTTAAACGTTGAGATAGTACCTGACTCAACTACCTCCTCCGGTAGCTCGTTTCATACACCCCCCCCACCCACATACACCCGCTGTAAAAAAAGTGGCCCCTCAGGTTCATATTAAATCTTTCCCCCTCACATTAAACGTATCTCTTTTGGATCACAATTCCCCAGCTCTGGCCAAGAGACGCTACACATCCACCCGATTTATTCCTCTCATGACTTTGTACACTACTACAGTATAAGATCACCCCTCATCCTCCTGCGCTCCAAGGAATAGCATCCTAGTCCACTCAATCTCTCCCTATGGCTCAGGCCCTCGAGTCCTGGCAATGCACTATTTCCAGCTTGACAACATCTGTCCTATAACATGGTGCCCCAAACTGAACACAATACTCTAAATGTGGCCTCACCAATGTTTTAAACTTGCCGCTCTAAACTTGCTGCCAGAGGAGGTGGTGGAATCAGATACAATCACTACGTTCAAGAGGCATTTAGCCAGCCAGTACCTCCTCTGGCAGCTGGTTTCATATACCCACCAACCTCCGTGTGAAATATCTACCCCGCAGGTTCCTATCACATAGTAAATCTTTGGAGTAAACTAAACTAAACCAAACAAAATCTGGTGATATGCGGTATAAGGATTATCTGGTGATTTTCAATATAAGACCACATATTGTGCCTTAATAATGGTGAATTTCTGTGCGGTTATTTGGAGTTTCCGGAGCAAGCTAGCTTCCTTGGTTTCCTTTGCTCATTGTAGGCCTCACACTCTGCTGACTACCAGTCTTCATTCAATCCTCTAAGGAGAATTGTCATGGCTGAAGACTCATTCTGGAACACCTGGAGCATTCTGGATAATGGGGAGCTACAGAAGGACATCAAAGAGTGAGTGTGACTTTCTTCATATTAAATGTGGCTCACATTGGTTTAGGGGCGGCACAGTGACATGGCTGTACAGCTGCCGCCTTACAGCGTCAGAGACCCGGTTTCGATCCTGGCTACGGGTGCTGCCTGTGTGGAGTTTGCACATTCTCCCTGTGACCGTGTGCTTTTCCTCCATGTTCTCTGGTTTCCGCTCACAGTCCAAAGACGAGTAGGTTAATTGGCCACTGTAAATTGCCCCTAGCATGTAGGGGGTGAATGAGAAAGTGAGATAACATGGAAGAGTTTAGTTTAGTTTTGTTTATTATTGTCATGTGTACCAATGTACAGTGAAACGTTTTTGTTTGCATGCTCTCCAGTCAAAGAAAAGACTACACATGAATAAATGATCAATGGTCAGCATGGAATTGGTGGGCTGTAGAGTCTGTTTCCATGCTGTATCTCTGAAGCAAAAAATTGGACAACCATACTCATAGATAGAAACAAGATACTGTAGGGTCAGAAGATCTGAGGTAAAATTAGATAATGCCAGAATGACCCAACAGGACATGCAGTGTCTGTGGAGGGAGAAACAGAGTTAACATTACAAGTCAATGGCCTTTCATCAGAATATTTGAAATGAATTAGGCTGTCAATGGGATAGAGATCAGCTACAACAATGAGCGAAGAAATGGCAGATGGAGTTTAATCTGAGCAAGTGCGAGGGGAATGTAAGGGGAAGGTATACAGTTGATTGGCAAGACTCTTGACAGATCCCAGAGTGGATCTTTGGGTCCAGGTCCACAGATTCCTGAAAGTGGCAAGTCTGGTGAATAGAGTGGTAAAGAAGGCATATAGTATGTTTACCTTCATTGGTTGAGGCATTTGTATAAGAGTCAGGAAGTCATGATGCAGCTTTGTAAGACGTTGGTTAGGCTGCATTTGGGGTTAATGCGTGCAGTTCTGAATGCCCCCATTACAGGATGGATGTTGAGACTTTGGAGAGGATGCAGGAGGTTGACCTGAATAATGCCTGGAGTAGGGGATATTAGCTACAGGGAATGGTCGGACACAATTGGAATGGTTACTCTGGAGAGTCAAAGATTGAGGGGGAAACCTGATAGAAGTATCTCTCTCCCTCTTCTGTCCCCACGGTATCTTTATTCTATCTATGCAGTGATAGACCTGATATAAGATTATGAGAGGCATAGACAAAGTGGACAGTCAGAACGTTTCATTATTTTATAAACTTCTATCAGGTCTCCCCCAAAACCTCCCCAACTCCAGAGAAAACAATCCAAATTTGTCCAACCGCTTCTTATTGCTAATGCCCTCTAATCCATGCAACATTCTGGTAAACCTCTTCTGCACCCACACCAAAGCCTCCACGTACTGGACTTCTTGTAATGGTGTGACCAGAACTGCATGCGATACTCCAAAAGCAGACTAACCAAAGTCTTATAAAGGTACACGTGATTTCATGAGTTCTGTTCTCAATATTCAGAATGCTCAGGAGGTCAGAATTTGATATCTGTTATCGGGAATGGGAGAGAGCTTGGATTTAGTTTAGTTTTGAGGAAATATTATATGAATAGAACCGCTCGGATAGTGACTTTTATATAAACTAGGTAATTTGCAAAAGAAAAGCTTAAGGTTTTCCTGACAAAATAAAGTGCAATGAAGCATATACACATAGGGAAGGATGAGTCAAGCTTAGTTTATTGATTTGAGGCAATTATAACACTGGAGGAAATTGTATTTGATATGACTTTGTGTTGAAGAATGGATAGCTGAATAGGGGCCTCTTCTTAGGCCAGAGGTCAACTGCTCTCTCTATGGCACATTCTTAAGCTGTGAGGGTTATGCTGAGTTTGAGACAGAATTCAAGGCTGAGAGATAATAGACCCTGTAGTTAGCCTTGGATATGTTAAATTATAATGAGATTGTGATAAGGAATAGGATGTATGTGAAGGGGAGCAGTTGCTTGGAGAAGAAGAGAATTTGATTGATGGATATGTTTATAGGAAGTCGAAGAAGCAGATGTAATTCTGATGTAATGATTTGAGTTGTAAATCTCCCTTGTGTTCTGCCTTGTACATGAGATTGGAAATCCAGTGTCCAGATAGCAGGGAAAGGCGCTACAAATTAGAATTGAGTTGTATCCTGGCACCAAACACTTATTAATTGAGTTGACAGATTTACGACCCATGTATGAGGTGTATGGGTTTTGAACTTAGAAAATTCAGCAAACTTATATAATTAATGTTTTAAAGACATAGGCAATAGTATTTCAAACTGTGTAAAATTATAATGAAACAATTTATGAAATGTATTGTCTCAGTAGGAATGTAAACATTAGACTTATAGGAAATGTTTAGATTTATAGAAATATCTTTCTTTTTGGTATGGAAAGTGTTTCTTGTGTGATCATTGTGTTACATCTATATTACTAAAAGCCTGATCTTGACCGCTTTTGGCCCACTGTGCTGCAATTTCCGAGAGAACGCCGCCACCAACGGCCGTCATTTTTGGCTACCTCGCTCAGAGCCCCCCTCTGCTTTCCGGGACCAGAGGATTTTTTCCATCGATGAAAAATCAGAGAGATATTAATGTTTTTAAAACATTTCCCATTCTCTCTGCTGCCCCCGCTGGCGGCAGGGGGAGGGACTATAAAACCCATAAGTGTAGTGCCTCACTCAGTCTCTGCCAGACCCAGGAACCGAGAGGGTCACGGCTCTCTGAGCTGTGAATAACACTGAACGCACATCTACTCCACGGTGAGTCCCCTCGATGCGATTGTAAAGTGGCTGCAGCCCAATTGTTTGCCTCGCCTTTTTAAAAAGTTTGTGTTCACAAAATGAATTTTGGTTGTCAGGTGGCTGCAGCCCAATTGTTTGCCTCGCCTTTTTAACAAGTTTGTGTTCACAAAATGAATTTTGGTTGTCAGATGGCTGCAGCCCAATTGTTTGCCTCGCCTTTTTAACAAGTTTGTGTTCACAAAATGAATTTTGGTTGTCAGGTGGCTGCAGCCCAATTGTTTGCCTCGCCTTTTTTAAAAGCTTGTGTTCACAAAATGAATTTTGGTTGTCAGGTGGCTGCAGCCCAAATGTTTGCCTCGCCTTTTTAACAAGTTTGAGTTCACAAAATGAATTTTGGTTGTCAGGTGGCTGCAGCCCAATTGTTTGCCTCACCTTTTTAACAAGTTTGTGTTCACAAAATGAATTTTGGTTGTCAGGTGGCTGCAGCCCAATTGTTTGCCTTGGCTTGGCTTTTTAAAAATAGTTGCAACAGTTGGATGTCAGTCCAAGAATCCATTCAGCCCACAATGTCTATACTAGCCCTCTGGAAACCAGTACCTTCGGCCCGCAACACCCATACTGGCGCAATAGACAGCCCCCCACTGGCGAGCAATATTGGAATTGGTGGAGAGGTGGAATATTGTGTTGGTGACCAGCCCTCCCGTGTGATGCTGGGACCCAACGGGTCCCACTTAGGCTAGTATGTATCTTATATTTTGAGGAGTGGTCATTGATAATTGAGCCTACTGGGGTTTTGCTGTGTTGAAATAAAATAATTCTAAAGCAAAGTTATACCACAGGCAAACAAAGGTTGTAATGAGGCCAGGGAAGGGGGATCATGTGACTGATGTTGTAAATCATCAGAAGGACTCAGATGATTGGTTACTGGCTTGTCATACCCTCTGTATCTGAAATGTTTAATACCTATATTAATGACATGAGTTCTATCAAAGTTACTCCTCTCTGGACCTGCCCCAGAGCATCAGCTCTGTGTTGGAAGGTTCAAGAGACTCAGCTGAATAAAGAATAGATTTCAACAGCTACAAGTGTTTGAGTCAAGTTGACTTTAGATTGACAAAATAACTCAGTTTAACAGTTTACGAAGGAACTGCAGATGCTGGTTTACATCGAAGATAGACACAGAATGCTGAAGTAA
Source organism: Amblyraja radiata (assembly GCF_010909765.2). Classification (NCBI taxonomy): domain Eukaryota; kingdom Metazoa; phylum Chordata; class Chondrichthyes; order Rajiformes; family Rajidae; genus Amblyraja; species Amblyraja radiata. Next base: position 62,599,103 of record NC_045956.1, read on the forward strand.
CTCAGTGGGTCAGGCAGCATCTCTGGAGAAAAGGAATAGGTGATGTTTTCGGTCGATTAAAGATAGTTCATAGGTTTCCAGTGAGGTAGGTGGAAGGTCAGGACTGCATTTTGATGCAAAATCAAAGTTCCATCCTGTTATATTTTCTGGTTTGCATTTATCACTCTTTGATTGAAAGACTAAGCCATAACCACATCTGACATTGATCTCAATAAACAGTGTCCACTTTTTTCCAGGGAGATTGGTCACATTTTCTCCGCTGAATGCCTCAACGGGAGCTTCTTGGAAGTCAGGTAAGAGTAAAGAGTTTTGGATGGAGGGTGGGAACATGGAAATATATTCACCAAGAGCAGGTGTATGATGCGGAGATGTAGGCTCAGCACAGCAGGTAGTGCTGCTCCCTCACAGCTCCAGGGATCTGGGTTCAGAGTAAGGAAGGTTTGTGTGGCTGAATGGCCTGCTTTATCTCTTATGTTTTTATTAAGGATGAAGGTTAAATAGAGCAGAGAGATAGCAATCAACAATGGTGCTGAAAAGCCGCTGCCTCACAGCGGCAGAGACCCAGGTTCGATCCTGACCTTGGGTGCAGCCTGTGTGGAGTTTGCACGTTCTCCTTATGATTGCATGGATTTCCTCCAATTTCCTCCCACATCCCAAAAACGGGTTTGTAGGTTAATTGTAGGTCTTGGGCAAAGCTGTTCCCAAAGCAATCTGTGGTGCAACCTGACAGTGTGCTTTCCAAGGTGCTTCTGTGGATGTTTGTAAAAGTCATTGAAGATGTGCCAAATTTTGTCAGTCACAGCAGCAAGTGGAGGTGTTGGTGTGTTTTCTTGGGTGTCGCATCTATTAGGTATGTTACAAAACTTACCTTCAGCGGCGCTGCAGTTCTGCTACTGCCCGTGTGCGCGACTTTGGCGCCTTTGAGAGGGGGGCGGGTTTAAAATGCGATTTTTCTGCAGCCTATTCAAATCGTTCTCTGCCAGGCTGTTTAGTTGCTAAAGAAAAATCGCTTAGACTGCCGTTTTATTAAAATTAGCGCTGGATAATTTAATTGTTGGAGTAAAATTAAAATCATCTTCAAATGCCGTCAATGCCGACAACGGGACGGATCTCACGTAGGGGACAAGGCAAGTTATGCCGTTTATTTTTTCATATAAACTTGCATCTTAGGATGCCTTTAATCAAAATTTCACGTTGCGAAAAGTAATTATGTAAATATACGAACCGGCAGTGTTTTTCTAGTCGATATGGGGTTTAAATTCACTCCAACTGCAACGTTCCAAACCAGCGCGTTCCACAAAATCCCACTTGCAAGATGATTTAAATGCCCATTAATTTACAGGAATTAAACACTAAATTCCTTCCATTTGGCCTATAAATTCATGACTGATATTTAAAAATCATGTTATATTGTGAATTCTTGTGTGAATGTTATTTGGACACTTAGGCTTTTTAAAAATGTTAACCTTTTCTTAAGAAATGGATAGATGTTTAGATCTAGTAATTGAATTTTGTAATTAGCTACAATTGGGTAACTAACTAATTATATGCTTTAATTTCAGGTCATCCAAGTAATATTGTTTCATATTTGTTTCAGAATGCTTCAATCTATAATAACTGAAATTTTCATTGAATTCTCTTAATTTTTAAGAAAGTTATGGGCTTTTGACTGTCCTCGATCACAGCTTTTGTGTTAAGTCAATGGAAAAGCAATAGGGAACAAGATGCTAATTTCCGAGAATGAAAATGGCCATAACCTTTTTAATACTGAAGATATGAAAGTGAATTAGGTGTCAAATTAAACTTCATTTTATGCTTTATCTGATGGGAGAAATTGCAGACTTGATTTTTAAAATCTCAAATTTTGTAACATAGCTACATCTATGTGGTTGGTCCACAACAAATCATGGTGATATTATCACCAAGGAACGTGAAGTTCTCAACCATTTCCACATCCGCACCATTGATGCTGATTGGGGCATGTACTTCACCATGCTTCCTGAAGTTAATAACTTGCTCCTTCATCTTGCTGACATTGAGGGAGTGGTTATTGTCCTGTCACAATGTCACTAAGTTCTCCTTCCTATACTCCGTGCTGAATCATCCCAACCAGAATCTACCCTAAACTATCAACTCTTGTGTAAAGTTAATGGTATATTTTCTTCTTACAGTGGGGATGAGCATTTCAAAACAGGCAGAGAAACCTCAGGAGTCGACCTGTCAGCTGCAAGTCTCTGGTTCGAGAAACTGGGAAAAAATCCCATACTTTTGCAAGAGGTAATTGTAACGATTGAATCAATCACTGCACCTGAAAAGAACAACTCATAGAGTCCTACAGGCCTTTATCCCAACCCATCCATAGCGACCAAGATGCCCCAACTCAGCTCATCCCATTCGTCCATGTTTAGTCCATATTCCTCTAAACCTTTCCTATCCATGTTTCTATCCAAATGTCTTTTTAATGTTATTATTATAGCAGACTTCACTACATCCTCTGGTAACTCGTTCCCTATACCCTCCTCCCTCTGTGTGAAAACATTGCCCCTCAGGTTTCAATTAAACTTTTCCACTCTCCACAGCTTAAACTGATGTCTTCGAGTTCTTGATTCTTGTACCCTGCGCAAAAGTCTGTGCATTCACCCTATCTATTCCCTCATGATTTTATACCCCTTTATAAGATTATCCATCAGCGTTACACACTCCAAGGAATAAAATCCCAGCCTACTCAGCCTTTCCCTATAGCTCAGGCCATCAAGTCCTGGCAAAATCAATTTAAATCTTCTCTGCACTCTTTCCAGCTAATAGCATCTTCCTATTAGCAGGGTGATCAAATTTGAACACAATACTCCAAGTGCAGCCTCACCATTATCTTGCACAACTTTAATATGACATCCCAACTTATTTTCCCATCTCCAGTTTATTCCCCACCCCACCTCTACTTTCAGTCTGAAGAAGGGTTCTGACCCAAAACATCACCTTTTCTTTTTCTCCAGAGTTGCTGCATGACCCGCTGAGTTACACCATCATTTCGTGTCTATCTTCTATAACCAATGTGTGTGTTGGAAGGAACTGCAGATGCTGGTTTAAACCGAAGATAGACACAAAAATACGGATTAGCTCAGAGGGTCAGACAGCATCTCTAGAGAAAACAAATAAGTGATGTTTCGGGTTGACACCCTTCTTCGGACTTGTTTGAAGAAGGGTCTCGACCCGAAATGTCACCTACTTCTTTTCTCCAGAGATGCTGCCTGACCCACTGAATTACTCCAGCATTTTGTGTCTATTTTCAATTCCCTGACTGACGAAGGCCAACGTGCCAAAAACCTTCTACACTACCCTATCTACCTGTGACATCATTTTCAGTGAACTATATACTTGAGCTCCTCGACTCTTCTGTTCTTTATGGATCCACATCAACTTTTGTATGAATTTTGTAAGGACATTTTCTTGAATTACGTTGCTATATAAATATATATTATTTTTAACGATGATACATTAATCATACTCATTGATTTTTAGGTCACGACCACAGTGGAGGAAATTCTAATTCCCTCCTTGACCAAGTCTCCTGCTGGTGTGGAAGCTCTTCGAGTCTATCTTGTTCTGCCAGAACTCATAGATATCCAGATGGAGGAGAACAACTCAGTGAAACTTGCAGGTCTTCTGAGTACAGCCATAGTGGCTCTGGAAGAAAGCCAACTGCAGATACTTGGTATGAGCACAAGGAATTCTCCCAACACAATGTGAGGCCCAGGAAATGTTGATGCGTGGTTATCCCGTATTTGGAGTACTGCATGCAGTTCTGGTCGCCCCATTACAGGAAAGATGTGGAGGCTTTGGAGAGGGTGTAGAGGAGGTTTACCAGAATACTGCATGGATATAGGCGGTATTAGCTACAAGGAGAGGTTGGACAGATTGTTTGGCGTCAAAGGTTTACGGGGAGAAGGCGGGAGAATGAGGGAAAAACGATCAGCCATGATCGAATGGCGGAGCAGACAGTGGGCAGAATGGCCTTATTTATGGTCTTATGGTTTGCTCTGGAGCGTCGGAGGCTGAGGTGAGACTTTAGAGATACAGTGTGGAAACAGGCCCTTCAGCCACCGAGTCCACCCCGACCAACAATCACCCCGTAGACTAGCACTATTGTACACACTAGGGACACTTTACAGACTTACAAACCTCTACATCTTTGGAGTGTGGGAGGAAACCGGAGCACCGGGAGAAACCCATGAAGAAACCACAGGGAGAACGTACTGTGTAAGCTCCGCAGATACGATGTTTAAGCGGCTTTTAATAGGCACATGGATATGCAGGAAATGGAGAGATGTAGATCATGCGCAGGCAGATGAGGTTAGTTTATTTTAGCATCATGTTCGGCACAGACATTGCAGGTTGAAGGGCCTGTTGCTGTGCTGTCCCTTTCTATTTTCTATGCAAGAATAAATTGTGTGGATGCTGGAATTCTGACATTAAACAGAAACAGTGTAGCACTCTGCAGAGGGATTCAGAGAGAATTTTGTGTTCAATGTACCCTAATCTGGTTTACATGTGAGGCCCAGTTGCCCTCTTCATTGCGGCACAGATAGGAACAGACACAAAGAACATCTCTTAGAGCAAGAGATGAATTTCTCCAACAAGTCAGGTTATTCATGGCCTCACCAGTACGCATTGAAAAACAACCTGAGAGAATCCAAAGTGTTTCAAAGATTCGCAGCACCCACAGCATTTTTATATTCTCACGACACAATGGCTACATGTGCATATTACACCTATGGATCAATTGATCAATGTCTGCAGCCTTTCATTTTTGTTTTTCCCCATTGTTATCTGTTTAGTCTATTTATTGGTGTCAGAGGTTATGGGGAGAAGGCAGGAGAATGGGGTTAGGAGGGAGAGATAGATCAGCCATGATTGAATGGCGGAGTAGACGTGATGGGCCGAATGGCCTAATTCTATTCCTATCACTTATGTTCTTATGATCCTATTGCCACGTGTACAGAGATACAGTGAAAAGCTTGTTCTGCACGTTATCCAACCAAACCATACCTCATGTGTAGGAAGGAACTGCAGATGCTGGTTTAAATCGACGGTAGACACAAAGTGCTGGAGGAACTCAGCGGGTCAGGCAGCATCTCTGGAGAGAAGAAATGGGTGACGTTTCGGGTCGAGACCCTTCTTCAGACCATACCTTACATTAGTACAATAGATCCTCTTGTGGAACTGCACACAGTTGCCCAGTTCTGGCACGATCTTGTAACCCCAAGTCACTGAGATGTCCGATATGCTGCTGTCTGTCTGTCTGTCTGTCTGTTATCTTTAACCTCCTGTGTCCTGTTACTGGATAAAACATTCTTCCATTTATCTAATAAATGGATGCCATAAAGGACACCTCTATTTCCCAATTAGTTATTGTCCTCAGCCTGGTTTAAAACTTCCAATGTATATTTTACGTTTAGTTCACTATGTTGTGGAATCTAACCACCTGATGAATCTATTCATTGCCACTCCTAACATCCTGTTCACTATGTTGGCCTCTTTTCCCATCATGCTACCGCAGTATGTAACCTTTTCGGTTAAACATATTACAAACTATTCATCTTCAATTTTACCTTCCGAGGTGAACTCAGAGCGGCACGGTGGTGCAGCGGTAGAGTTGCTGCATTACAGCGCCAGAGACCCGGGTTCCATCCCGACTACATGCAAACTCTACCCCAACAGCACCCGAGGTCATGATCGAACCCAGATCGCCAGCTCTGTGAGGCAGCAACTCTACTAGCTACTGTGGAGCCCTTGATATGAACCTTACTGACCTGTTCTTTGTTTTTAACCAGAATCGTGGTGGAGTAGCCTCAATGAATTTTTTTTCAACAAACTGGTGAATTTGTACAGAAGTGCATCCCACTTCCTTCTTCAGGGGACCTCTAGCAAGCAAGAGACATTTCCTAAAGAACTTCACAGTTGTCTAGCTATTTTGCAGAGGCTTTTTAGGGTAAGTTCAAGCACTGTAAGGGAATGGTGATTTTTACTGTCCATGGCTGGGCCACTGAGTAAAGGAGGAATTAAATCAAACTAATCAGACTAGAGTCACATATATCAGAAGAACAGATTCCCCCCCCCCCCTCCCCCAGGAGTATTAATATGCCAGAAGGATTTTTACAACAATCCACTAAGATTAGAGCATAGAACATAGAACACAGAGAGGGACTCTTCAGCCTATAATGTCTGGGCCGAACATGATGCCAAGTTAAACTAATGTCCTCTGCCTGCATGCGATCCATATCTCTCCTTTCCTTGCATATCTATGCGCCTATTTAAAAGCCTCTTCATCACCACTATCGTATCTGCCTCCATCACCACCCCTGGCAGTGTGTTCCAGGCACCCACCTCCCTCTGTGTAAAAAAACTTACCCCACATATCTCCTTTACATTCTGCCCCTCTCACCTTAAAGCTGTGCCCTCTAATCTTTGGCATTACCACCTTGGGGAAAAAAGTTCTGACTGTCTACTCTATCGATGCCTCTCATAACTATATATACTTCTAACAGGTCTCTTAATAGCCTTTGACACTCCAGAGAAAGCAATCCAAGTTTGTTCAACCTGTCATTGTAGCAAATACCCTCTAACCCAGGTAACATTCTGGTATACCTCCTCCACACCCTCTTCAAAGCCTCCACATCCTTGCAAACAATGTTCCAAATGCAGCCTCAACGCAGTCCTTCCTATAAAGTAGCAACATGACTTCCTGATGCTTATACACAAAGCCCCAACCAATGAAGGCAACCATGCCATATGCCTTCTTAACCACCCAATCAACCTCTGTTGCAACTTTCAGGGAGCTGTCGCCTTGGACTCCCAAGTTCCCTCTGGATGTCAATGCTGCAAAGGGTTTTGCAAATCCTCACCCTTGCTCGGATTAAACTCCATCTGCCATTTCTCTACCCATTTCTGCAATTGATATATATCCCGCTGTATATTTTGACAGCCTTCATCACCATCTCTGAAAGTTTTTGGTTTAGATTTTAAATTCCATAATTTCTGTTAGTTTAGTTTTTTAGTTTAGTTTGGAGATACAGAGCGGAAACAGGCCCTTCGGCCCATCGGGTCCACGCTGATCAGCAATCTCCACGTATTAACACTATCCTACACACACTAGGGACTATTTTTACATTTACCAAGCCAATTTACCTACATACCTGTACGTCTTTGGAGTGTGGGAGGAAACCGAAGATCTCAGAAAAAACCCAAGTAGGTCACGGAGAGAATGTATAAATTCCATACAGATACCACCCATAATCAGGATCGAACCTGGGTCTCCGGCGCGGCAAGCGCTGTAAGGGAGCAATTCTACCGCTGCACCACCGTGACGCCCAAGTTACTTTATTTATTTGAATTTAATTTCCTCATCTACCTAGATGGGGTTTGAATTTATATCTTTTGAATCAATGATGCAGAGCTCAGGACTCTAGTCGAATAGATTACTGGAACTTTCAATGCATTAAATGTTATTTAATACAATGGCTATACAACCATTACTGAATAGTCATTGAGTTATGCAGCATTGAAGCAGGCCCTTCGGCCCAACATACCCATGCCAACCAAGATGCAACACCTACACTCGTCCCACCTGCCCACATTTGGCTCTATTCCTCTAAACCTTTCCTATCCATGTCCAAATGTCTTTTAAATGTTTTTATAGTACCTGCCTCAACTACCTCCTCTGGCAGCACGTTCCATATACCCACCGCCCTCTGAGTGAAAACGATACTTCTCAGTTTTTTATTAACTCTTTCCCCTCTCACCCTAAAACTGTCTTCTTATTCTTGATATCCCTATCCTGGTTCAAAGACCTGCATTTACCCTATCTATTCCCCTCATGATTTTATACACCTCAATAAGATCACCCCTCATCCTCCTGTGCTCCAAGTAATAAAGTCCTAGCCTACCCAACCTCTCCCTTTAGCTCAGGCACTCAAGTCCTGGCAACATCCTCATGAATCTTCTCTGCACCCTTTCCAGCTTGACAACATCTTTCATACAGCAGGATGACCAAAACTCAAAAGGAACTCAAAATGCACCTCTTGATGTCAACATTAGCATGGGATTCACCAAGGGCCTACTGAAGATAATCTAATTGCACGCTTTACAAAAGTTATTTAAAATGTTAATAAAGTAAGAGTTTTTATTTCTCTGTTCACAGGTCAATTCCACCAGAAAGCCTAAATACCAGGAGAACAAATTCTACATCTGTGCACAAGAGGTTTTTGGTGACACACGTGTCTACTGTGTGAGTTCAGAAAACTGATGCCCAATATTTATTCCTATATATCGGCGTTTCTAGGAGTGGATTCCTGTATATTGGCAAGACCAAGCACAGATTGGGCGATAGTTTCACTGAACACCTACGCTCAGTCCGCCTTGGCCTTTGTGATCTCCCGGTTGCCAAACACTTTAACCCCTCCTCCCATTCCCACACTGACCTTTCTGTTCTGGAGCTCCTCCATTGTCAGAACGAGGCTAAACGCAAATTGGAGGAACAGCACTTCATGTTTCGCTTGGGAAGCTTACAACCCAGCGGTATGAGTCTGATTTCTCTAATTTCAGGTAACCCTTGCATTCCCTCGCTCTTCCCTCCCCCCCCTTCCCACCCTAGACTTCCTACTAGTTTCACCGTCAGCCTGCTTAATTTCAACATTCATATCCCCTCATTATCAGCTTTTCAATGCTGGCTTTGATTTGTTCTTTTAATACTTTTCATTAATTTGTTCTTTGTACCTTTTCATATCTCTAGTTTCCCTCGCCCCTGGGCCTCAGTCTGAAGAAGGGTCTCAATCCGAAACGTCACCAATTCCTTTTCTCCAGAGATGCTGCCTGACCCGTTGGGTTACTCCAGCATTTTGTTTCTGTGTTTGGTGTAAACCAGCATCTGCAGTTCCTTCCTACACTTTATTTCAGATCTCTTCAATACAGCACTTTGAACGAGTTATAAACATTAAGTTAAAGCGAAAAGAACGTACAAATTTACTTGAGGAACTCAGTGGGGCAAACAGTGTCTATGGAGGGAGACATAAGGAACTGCAGATGCTGGAATCTTGAGGGGAAAAAACAAAGTGCTGGAGGAGCTCAGCACGTCACCGCCCCTTCCCCTCCCTATCCCTACCAGTTATGTCCTCTCAACTCCATCAATCATCAATCGCCATCAAAACATCATCTATGCAATAAAAATAAACTGTAAATGCTGGTTTATGCCAAAGATAGACACAAAGTACTGGAGTAACTCAGTGAGTCAGGCAGCATCTCTGGAGAAAATGGATATGTGACATTTTTTGACTGGAAGCAAGTAAAGACCAGGACAAATCAACCCCGGCAACAGATGACCTCAGGCAGGGAGGTTCCCTGATAGGCTGATTGTTGGCTAGAGACAGTGTGATCGCAAAAGGGATACATCGTTGTGAAGTGTGGAACTGGTTAACTGAGTATAGGAGGAGGAAGGGGGGGGGGAGAGGGGCGGGGGGAGAGGGGCGGGGGGAGAGGGGCGCGGGGGGGGGGGGGGGGGGGGGGGGGGAGAGGGTGCGGTGGAGTGTTTGTAGAAAGTACCTAAAATTTTGAGAATTCAACATTCATACCATTAGGTTGTAAGCTACCCAAGCTAAATGTGAGATGCTGTTCCCCCAATTTAAGTGTGAACTGTCTTGGGCAATGGAGGTGGCCCTGGACAGAAAGGTCAGTGTGGGAATGGGAAGGGGAGTTCAAATATTTGGCAACTGGGAGGGAGCTGATGCGGGAGCTGAACGCCTCGACGTGGAGGGCCGAAAGCCGCCAGCTGCGGGACTCAAGACCGTCCCGTCAACGTGCTCGAGGCCCCCGACTAAGTAAGAACAACAAGAGAAGGACTTGGAACTTTATTTTCGCCTTCTATCGCAGTGAGGAATGTGTAGGAGTCACTGTGCTGGATGTTTATGTTAAAATGTGTTTTCTGAGTCTGTTGCTTTTTAAAATTGTATGACTGACCTGGTCAGTGAATTTCACTACACCAATTGGTGTATGTGACAATAAATGAACTTATGAACTTAAGATCCAGTGCTTCTTAAACGATTTCAGTATCATTCACCCTTGAGTCTTTATCACTAAATTTCATTCGCCCTTGACTATATTTTCCTGTGTTATTTGGTCATTTTCATCTCATTCTCCCTGGTGTATAATATCTGAATAAATTAAATCATTCACCCCCCTTTCACCCCTCTAGTTTAATTCACCCCAAAATAATTTCATTCATCCTTGGGTGAACCATTCACCAGTTTAAGAAGCACTGGTATAAACGATGACAGTCAAAATCACAAATATTAATGAAAAAGTACAAACCTCACTTGTTAATTTCCTTTTTTTTCCACAGAAAGCATTGTTAGAACTAATTCCCTACCCTTGTATTTTTAATATGGAAACCAAAGTTAAGATTTTCAAGACAATCTGTCAGCTGCGTATTTGTGTAAGTCTTATTCTATTGATCTGTTTACAGTATAATTAAAGGTTTTTCATTAGATTGTTCAGAAAAAAAATTCTAACGTTGTTTTATTTTTTGCAGAATGAGAATATCACTGATTACAGTATAATATTGGGCAATATTAACAGCACTAATGCATCTGCTGGGATTATCAACGTATCTGCTGGTTTAGAAATGGATGCATGTACTGAAAACATTGTTGCTTCTGCTGGAGATACTGTTACATCCACTGGAATCATTGAGGCTTCTGCTGGAGATACTGATACATCTACCGGGATCGTTGAGGCTTCTGCTGGAAATACTGATACATCTACTGGGATTGTTGAAGCATCAGCTGAAGATACCGATACATCTACTGGAATCATAGAAGTCTCAAATGAGAACACAGACATACCTACAAGGGACATTGAAGCCTCAACTGGGAACCCTAATGCATCTGCTGGGATCATTGATCTCTCAGCTGGAAACACTGATGCATCTAACAGTATTCTTGATGCTTCCAGTGCAAACATTGAAGTCTCTATGCAGAACAGTACATTCACAGAGATTGATCATAGTTTGGAATTTGATATTTCTCCAAGTGTAACTGACGAACCTATCGGGATTGTTGATGCCCCACAGAGGAACACTAATGGCCCTACTCAGATCAATGATGTCTTGACTGCAAGCACCGAGACATCCGCTGAGAACACTGAGATATCTACTGGGATGATTGAAATCTCAGCTGGAGATAATGGGAGCACTGAAACATCGACTGAGAACACTGAGCCATGTCCCAGGATGAATGATGTACCAAATGGGAGCTCCGAAACAGCTACTGAGATACCTACTGGGATAATTGAAATCTCAACTGGGATCAGTGATTCACTTACTGAGATCATTGAAACCTCAGCTGGAGATAATGGGAGCATTGAAACATCTACTGGGAACACTGAGACATCTACTGGGAGCACTGAAACATCTACTGGGATGATTGAGATTTCTACACGGAACCCAGAACCATTGACCGAAATCATGGATACATCTGCCAGGACTGTTGAGACGTCTACTGGTAACACTAATGACTCGAATGGGATCGTTCCTGCCCCTGCACTAAGCCTTGAGTTATCTGGTGAGATCGACATGAACTCCAATGTGGACGATTTTGAATATGATTCGACTGCTGAAGTGGACTTAGGGGAGGATGACGATGACTATGACTATTTTGGATATGATGACGATGCCGTCTATGACTACTATTTTCTACTTATCAACAGAACAGAGATCCTTCAAAACACATTGACACAACTACGATCCAAAAAAGCAACTGCATTGCGTGACTATTTTCGGGTAAAATATGCATTTACCCGTAAAAACCACATTTTTATTTTTGTTTCTGGGGGCTTGATGTGTGTAAATCGATCTCTCTCCTGCTTACATAACAATTGACTTTACTTAAAAATAAGTTTAAGATTCCCTATGGTACTAATAAAATAAAAGGAGGTTTACAAGAATGATCCTAGGAATAATTTGGTTAACATATGATAAGCGTTTGACGGCACTGGCTCATATCTGCTGGAGTTTAAGAAGTATGAGGGGGGACCTCATTGAAACTTATCTAATAGTGAAAGGCCTGGATAGAGTGGATGTGGAGAGAATGTTTCCACTAGTGGGAGAGTCTAGGACCAGAGGGCACAGCCTCAGAATAAAAGGAATACCTTTAGAAAGGAGATGAGGAGAAATTTCTTTAGTCAGAGGGTGGTGAATCCGTGGAACTCATTGCCACAGGCAATTGTGGAGGCCAAGTCAATGGATATGTTTAAGACAAAGATTGACAGATTCTTGATTAGGAAGGGTGTCACAGGTTATGGGGAGAAGATAGGAGAATGGGGTTGAGAAAGAAAGATAGATCAGCCATGATTGAATGGCAGAGTAGACATGATGGGCCAAATGGCCCAATTCTGCTCCAAGAACATATGAAAGGGAATCACCTCCTTGGGGAAGAAATTAATCTGTATCCGTAATTCATATTGCTTGAGGATCTTTCTGTATTTCATGTGGGTCTAGTGTAGATGGGACATGTTTGTCGATGTGGTCAAGTTCGGCTGAAGGGGCTGTTTCGATGCTGTATGACTATGTAAAGACATGTTGCTATTGGCTTATTATTGTTGTGTGAACCAAAGTGAAAAGCTTTTACCTGCGTGCTACCCATTCAAATCAGATATACCATACATGAGGACAAGTACAGCAGGTACTACAAATAGAAAAATACCAGAATGCAAAATATAGTTTTACGGCGTCATAGTATTACAGTTTAGACTTTATCGATACTGCATGGAAACAGGCCCTTCAGCCCACTCTGTCCACACTGTCCAGCAATCATCCCGTACACTAACATACACACACTAGGGACAATTTTACAACTTATCAAAGCCAATTAACCTGCAAACTTCTACGTCTTTGGAGTGTGAGAGGAAACCGAAGCACCTGGAGAAAACCCATGTGGTCACAGGGTGAACGTACAAACTCCGTTAAGCCAGCATCTATAGTCAGGATCGAACCTGGGCCTCTGGTGCTGCGAGGCAGCAACTCTACCACTGGACGTCTGTTTTGCCCCCCTACATTGAAAAGTTACAGGAAAAAAGTATAGCGACCACTAGGAGGTAGGTTAGAAGAGTATGACTACCCCTTAACTAATCGGAGAACCATTTAGGAGTCTGATAACAGAGGGGTAGAAGCTGTTCCTGAGTCTAGTGGTGTTTGCTTTCAAGCTTCTGTGTCTTCTGCCCGACAGGAGTGGGAAGAAGAGTGAAAGACCCGCTGAAGAATGTCCTTCAATGTATTGATTATGGTGGCTGCTTTCCCAAGACAGTTCTAACCATCTGCTAAACAAAACCTCCTCTCGCCTATGTCCACCTGTTCTCCAGAGACCCATGTTCTCCATAGATGTTGCCTGGCCTGCTGAGTTATTCCAGCACTTTGTGTCTTTTGTGTATTAACCAGCACCTGCAGTTGTTTGTTTCTACTCTCTATCTCTTTATGCAGCTGAGGGTCAGATATTGTTTGATAACCATCAGAGGTCTTTTATTAAATACACAGTGGTTGTGTAAAGGGTTTAAGAGAAGACAATTGAGAAGCTGCAAATCTGAAAGAAAATAAGATTATTTTAAATTTAACTGTTCCCATTCATTCCAACCTTCTCAGGTCATATTTAAAGGTGAGCACACCATTGACGAAGGTGGAGTTTCACGGGAGTTCTTCTCTGTTATTGCCGAGGAATTTTGCAGTCGACCAAAGATCCTCAAGCAATACGATGAATCCAGACTTGTTTGGTTCCCGGAATGGGTAAGGGAATCAGAATGGTGGACATGTCCTGTTTCCCTCTGAACCTTTCCTACCCACGTACCTGTCCAAATGCCTTTCAAATATTGTTACTGTACCTGCCTCAACTACCTCCTCTGGCAGCTCGTTCCATATACATACCACCCTCTGCTGCCCCTCAGATTCATATTAAAGCTGGTCCTATTTGCCGGCATTTGGCCCAAAGTTTAAGGGAGATATGCGGGGTGATTTTAATGCACACAGGGTGGTGAGAGCATGGAACGTGCTGCAGAGGTGGTAATTGGAGCAGATACGTTAGTGGCATTTAAAAGACCTTTGGATGGATACATGGATATGAAGAGAATGGAGAATGGGTTATGATCTTACAGAGGTGTATAAAATCATGAATAGATTGAGTAGGCGCACTGAGACTCTTCCCCAGAGTAGGGGGACTGAGAACCAGATGACAGTTTAAGGTGAGGGAGGTTAGATTTAATCGGAATCTGAGGGGTAGCTTTTTCACACAAAGGGTGGTGGGTGTATGTCGAGCTGACGGAGGAGGTAGTTGAGGCAAGCACTATCGCAAAGTTTAAGAAACATTTAGGCAGGTACATGGATAGGACAGTTTAAAGGGATTTAGGACAAACACTGGCAGGTGGGACTAGTGTAGATGGGACATGTTGGTTGCTGTGGGCAAGTAGTGCTGAAGGGGCTGTTTCCTCGCTGTGCGACTCTGTGGAGGGAGATAATGTTTGGCACAGACATTGTGGGCTGAAAGGCCTGTTCTTGTGCTGTAGTGTTCTATGTTCTAATCCCACTCGCCAGTTCCAGATATGAACTCGCTAGTTTCAAATGCCCAGTTGCCCAGCCAAGCTGTGATGTATTCTGATAGTTCAGTTTAGTTTCTTTTAATTTAGCTTAGCTTATTGTCACGTGTACTGACATACAACGAAAAGCTTTTTTGTTGCAATCTAGCTGTCCTCAGAGTATAGATACAGGATAAAGGAAATAAGTTTTAGTGTGAGATAAAATCCAGTAAACGCCAATTACAGATAGTCAAAAGTCTCCAATGAGGTAGATGGTAGTCAGGACCAAATAGGAACATTTTCACAATGCATCCATAGAAATTAACGAGTCATTGGAGACATGTCAAACTTCCTTATGTCTTCTGAGGATGTTTCTTGGTTTCCTGGTCCTCCAAAATATTCCAAATGGAATTTAAACTGGAGGTGGGTGTGCTCTCTAGGCCATAATATAACTGTGGTTGGACCAGGTCAAATTGTTGGTGATGTTTCCATCTTGGAACTAGAAGCTCTCGACCATTTCCACTTTGCCACCTTTCATGCAGACTGATGCCTGTACTCCACCCCGCTTCATAACTTCATCAGTTCCAGGGACAGACTTATAGACTATTCAGCCCATGAAGTCTACACTGCCATTCAATCACTGCTGATCTATCTTTCCCTCTCAACCCCATTCTCCTGCCTTCGCCCCATAACCCCGGACACCCGTACTAATCAGAATCTGTCAATCTCCACCTTAAGAATACTTATTAGCTTGGCCTCCATAGCCGTGTCTGGCAACGAATTCCACAGATTCACCACCCACTGACCAAATAAATTCCTCCTCATCACCTTTCTAAAGGAACATCCTTTTATTCTGAGGCTATGGCCTCTGGTTCTAGACACTCCCACTAGTGGAATCAGCCTCTCTACATTCAATCTATCCAGGTCTTTCGCTATTCGGGCAGTTTCAATGATCATTCTTCTAAATTCCAGTGAGTAGAGACCCAGTGCAAACACTCATCATATGTTAACACAATCATTCTGGGATCATTCTCGTAAACCTCTTTTGGACCCACTCCAATGCCGGCACATCCATCCTCAGATATGTGGCACAAAACTGCTCACAATACCACAGATGCAATCTGACAAGTGCCTTATAAAGCCTCAGCATTATATCCCCATCTTTGTATTCTACGAATAAATTTAATTCTGAAATAAATGTTAGCATTGCATTTGCCTACATCACTACTGATTCGACCTGCAAATTAACTTTTTGGGAATCCTGCACCAACACTCTCAGGTCCCTTTGCACCTCCGATTTTTAAATTATTTGCCTATTTAGAAAATAGTCTATGCCTTTATTCCTACTGCATGACTCTACACTTTGCTACGCTGTATTCTATCTGCTACTTTTCAGGCCACTATCCCAACCTGTCCAATAGATCAGGTAGACACACAGAGTCTCTTGCCCAAAGTAGAGGAATCGAGGGTCAGAGAACATACATTTAAGGTGAGGAGAGGAATGATTTAAAAGAAATCTGAGGGGTAGCTTTTTTCACACAATGGGTGGTGGGTGTATGGTGAAGGTAGTTGAGGCAGGTACGTTAAATCTATCGCAGAGTTAAAGAAGCATTTAGACAGGTGCGTGGATAGGACAGGTTTAGAGGGATATGGGCCAAATGCAGGCAGGTGGGACCAGTGTAGATGGTACATGTTGGCCAGTGTGGGCAAGTTGGGCCGAACGGCCTGTTTCCACACTCCATCAATGGTGTGGATGTGCAGCTTACCAGGGATAACAAATACCTGGGAGTGTACCTGGACAATAAACTGAACTGGTCCAGGAATGCTGAAGCTCTGTACAAGAAGGAACAGAGCCACCTGTACTTTTAGAGAAGACTCCGCTCCTTCAACGTCTGCAGTGAGATGCTGCAAATGTTCTACCATTCAGTGGCAGCCAGGGAGAAGGCTGTGGTCGCCAATATGATCAACAAACTCATCAGGAAGGCTGGCTCCGTCCTGGGGGCGGAGTTGGAGTTGGATTCATGGGAGGTGGTCTTGAAGGGGAGGATGCTCCTTAAACTGTGGAGCATTCTGGCCAATACAGATCACTCCCCTCCATGACACACTGGTCAACCTGAGGAGTACCTTCAGCAACAGATTGGTTCCACCAAGATGCAGAACAGAAGGCCACAGGAGATCCTTCTTCCCTGTGGCTATCAAACTGTACAACTTCTCCCCCTTCTTTCACGGCGTGCACCGGGACTGAGACTGACCCCCATCCCCCCCCTCACCGACCTCCTCAATCTTTGCACATCCCCAAAGCCTTACCACACGTCACTTTAATTTCATGTTTCATGTATTTTGTGTTTTTTATGACTGTTGCCAAATTAATTTCCCTCCTGGGATAAATAAAGTTCTATCGTGTCGTATCGTATGACTATGATCAGTGACACCAAGACAAGTAAAGAGTGCTGATGAATGGGTTACATTGTTCATTTTTAAACACACAGGAGCCAGAAATCAATGATGTATTTCGCCTGCTGGGCATTATCTGCTGGCTGGCCCTGTACAATGGTTATCAGGCGGACTTCCACTTCCCATTGGCCCTCTACAAGAAGCTGCTAAATGAGCAACCTACTCTCGATGACCTGAAGGAACTCTCCCCAACAGTCGGCCGGTAAGTCATGCTCATAAGTTTATGTCAGAGGAGCAGAATTAGGCCATTCGTCCCATCAAGTCTACTCAGCCATTCAATAATGGCTGATCTATCTTTCCGTCTCAACCCCATTCTTCTGCTTTCTCCCCATAACCCCTGACACCCTTACTAATCAAGACCCTATCAATCTCTACCTTAAAAATATCCGATCTTGGCCTCCACAGCTGTCTGTGGCAATGAATTCCACAGATTCACCAACCTCTGACTAAAGAAATTCCTCCTCCTTTCTTCTGTCTTTTTATTTTGAGGCTAAAGCCTCTGGTCCTAGATGCTCCCACTAGTGGAAACATCCTCATCATATCCACTCTATCCAGGCCTTTCACTATTCGGTAAGTTTTAATGAGGTCTTCCTCTCATCCTTCTAAACTCAGTCTCAGATGCTTCGTTAACTCTGGTTGAGAGCCATGGAGCTGGGCTATTAACCTTCATTGGTCTCATTTGATCAATCCAACGTAGTCATCAGAACGGAGACACAAGAAACTGGAAACAGATGCTGGAATCTTTACCAAAACACCAAGTGCTGGAGGAACTCAGTTATTCAGGCAGCATCTGTGAAGGGAATGAAAGGCCAGATGATGTTTCGGGTCGGGACCCTTCTTCAGGCTGATTGGAGTAGGCGGGAGAAAGTGGTGGGAAAGGACAAAGCTTGGATACAGATGAGGGGGGTGATTTGATTGGCAGATGGGTGGAGTAAGCGACAAAGGCTACAGGTGACAAGGAGACAAGAAGATGTCAGATAAGGAGAGGAGAGGAGGAGTGAAATGTAAAGCCGGACGGAGGAATTGGGTGAAAGGGGATAGGGAGGGAAAAGAGGGGGGACAAAAGGGAGATGGGGGACTCAGGGATGGGAGTGTATGGAAGAGGAGAAAGGAACAGGGTGACTGGAGGTGGGAGAAATGTGCGTCACAGGTGGGTGGCAAGGGAAAGAGAAGGTGGAGGAGTAAGAGGTGGGGATGCAAGAGTTACTTGAAGTTAGAGAAATCAATATTCATACCACAGAGTTGTAAGCTGCCCAAGTAAAATATGAGGTGCTGTAATTCCAATTAGCGCTGGGCCTCACTCTGACAATGGAGGAGGCCCAGGACAGAAAGGTCAGTGTGGGAATGGGAGGGGGAGTTAAAGTGTTTAGCAACTGGGAGATCACGTAGGCCTAGGCGGACTGAGCGGAGATGTTCAATGAAACGATTGCCGAGCCTGCGCTTGGTCTCACTGAAATATGGAAGTCCACACCTGGAACAGCTGCCACAGTAGATGAGGTTGGAGGAGGAGCAAGTGAACCTCTGCTTCACCTGAAATGTCTGTTTGGGTCCTTGGATGGAGTCGAGGGGGGAGGTAAAGGGACAAGTGTTGCATCTCCTGCGGTTGCAGGGGAACGTACCTGGGGAGGGGGTGGTTTGGGTTGGAAATGATGAGTTAACCAAGGAATTGCGGAGGGAACGGTCTCTACAGAAAGCGGAAAGGGGTGGAGATGGGAAGCTGTGGCTGGATTCTGTTGGAGGTGGCGAAAATGTTGGAGGATTTTGTGCTGTATGTGACGGCTGATGGGGTGAAAGATGAGGACGAGGGGGGCTGTTGCATCTGGAGGGAGGGGGAGCAAGAGCGGACCTGTGGGATACTGGGTAGCAAAGATCCTATAGCAGAGCAAGATGGATTACTCTCACGCAAACGTGTAGTACGCTCATGGGCGGATTCATGGGTGATTTTATGACCCATTTTAGCAACCTGCCCCCGCCATCTTGTTCCGCCATCTTGTTCCGCCATTTTGCTCCGCCCTCTTGCTTCCGGCCAAAGATTGGATCCGCAGCGGGGAGAGAGAGTGCGGGGCCCGGGGCAGCGGGGAGAGAGAGTGCGGGGCCTGGGGCAGCGGGGAGAGAGAGTGCGGGGCCCGGGGCAGCGGGGAGAGAGAGTGCGGGGCCCGGGGCAGCGGGGAGAGAGAGTGCGGGGCCCGGGGCGGCGAGGAGAGAGAGTGCGGGGACCGGGGCAGCGGGGAGAAGGAGTGCGGGGCCCGGGGCAGCGGGGAGAAGGAGTGCGGGGCCCGGGGCAGCGGGGAGAAGGAGTGCGGGGCCCGGGGCAGCGGGGAGAGAGAGTGCGGGGCCCGGGGCAGCGGGGGGAAGGAGTGCGGGGCAGCGGGGAGAAGGAGTGCGGGGCCCGGGGCAGCGGGGCAGCGGGGAGAAGGAGTGCGGGGCCCGGGGCAGCGGGGAGTAGGAGTGCTGGGGCCCGGGGCAGCGGGGAGAGAGAGTGCGGGGCCCGGGGCAGCGGGGAGAGGGAGTGCGGGGCCCGGGGCAGCGGGGAGAAAGAGTGCGGGGCCCGGGGCAGCGAGGAGAGAGAGTGCGGGGCCCGGGGCAGCGAGGAGAGAGAGTGCGGGGCCCGGGGCAGCGGGGAGAGGGAGTGCGGGGCAGCGGGGAGAGGGGCATAGGAGGGGGGGAGACATTGTGGTGAGGGGGCAGGCGAGGGAGTGCCGGGGGGGATAAGGCCTAGTGTGTGTGAAGTTACGGGGAGGTTTACAATGTTTCTTATTTACAATGTTTCTTATTTAATGTCCCTTGTCTAGTCTGAAATAAAGTTCATTTTTGGATCAGAAGAAATATAATTGTGTGTGTTCTATGATTATATACATTTATATAATTTTCATGTATGTGTGTTTATAAACATTTTATTCTTTAACAAGAATTAACAGAATTATGAACTAACAGAATTATGAATCTAACCCTATATATCACGCACAGAAACTTCCCCCGCAATGTCAATCACCCTGCGAGTCGGGTCGGTTCCGGTTACTACAAAATCAACTCAAACACTGCTTGTGAACCATTTAAAAAGAAATGATTTAAAAAACATTAAAAAAGACAATTACCAGAATCAAATTTTATTGTTGACAAGAAGTATGAACTGACAGAATTATGAATCTAACCTACACAAACTGTTGCCCCACAACATTGATTACACTGCGAGTCGGGTCGGGTCAGGTAGGCTCAGGTTACTGAAATGGGCGTGGAAAAATGCCCATGATCCCCTCCATAGCGTACTACACATCAGTCCATTGCATTTCGCAGGAGTAGCCTATCTTGCTCCGCTATAGGATCTTTGCTGGGGACGATAGCTATTATCGACTATTTAACATACTAACTGTTATTTCCATCAGACCTCCAATACACACAGACGCCATTAACACATTTGTTATCACTACCTTTGAACTCCACTGCGTGCAAAATTCAGAGGACGCCAGCTCGTATCAATTGTCAATATATTCATTGTCCTTACCTTGACACATGCAGCACACAGATGCCAGCAGCTAGTATCTGCTATTAAACACATTTACTTCCTTACCTGTGTACCCAATTGAGCCAAGAACCAAACAGTCGCAATCCAGTGTCAAATTATTAAAGGTACACAAAATTGCTGGAGAAACTCAGCGGGTGCAGCAGCATCTATGGAGCGAAGGAAATAGGCGACGTTTCGGGCCGAAACCCTTCTTCAGACACTGGATTGTTAATAATTATTAACACTATAAAATTATTAATTATTAAGTACGCTTACCTTTGTATCTTGTTGCAAGCGGAACCAAGAAGTCGTGACTCTTGTACAATGTAAAAGTAAACCACAAATCCTGTAATTAATCAATCAAAATGAAAAGACGTTTCCCAGGGAATACCGGAGCATCGCACATGAAATTTAAAACATTTCACACATAAT
The DNA here is from genome assembly GCF_010909765.2 of Amblyraja radiata. Classification (NCBI taxonomy): domain Eukaryota; kingdom Metazoa; phylum Chordata; class Chondrichthyes; order Rajiformes; family Rajidae; genus Amblyraja; species Amblyraja radiata. Next base: position 62,620,095 of record NC_045956.1, read on the forward strand.
AACACTAAAAACAATCCAGTCCCTGATGGAACAGTATAAATAGTTAAAAGCAGGTAAAACAACAACGTTAAAATACAGTAAAACCAATCATAAAAATGTCCGGGGCAGCTGATTTGAGTGGCCAGTGCCAGTTATTAAAGTGGCCAGTGCCAGTTATTAAAGTGTCCATGCCAAGCCGCAGAATCAGGTGACTGTGAGTACAGAGTGACTGTTTAGCAGCCTCACAGCATCAATCTACCTCACATCTGTACTTCCTCAGTTGGTATCTTTTTTGGTGTCGAAATGTCTTGCTGTACTGACTTAACTTTGGAGTTGTGATCACAATCTTTGACTGAGACACTTCCCCCCTTGGGCAAGTAAAACCCACTGCTGATGGTTACTCTTATAATAATAATAATGATAATAATAATAATAATAATAATATCTTTTATTGTCATTGCACATAAGCTAGGTATGTTACAATACTTGCCTTCAGCGGCGCTGCAATTCTGTCACTGGCCATGTGCGCGATTTTGACGCGTTTGAGGGGGGGGGGGGGGGGCTGGGTTAAAACGCGTTTTTTTTCCGACCTGGTTCTGAATTATATTTTGTTGGAGTGCAAGATGTTGCTAAAGAATTGTTCCGAAGGCCGTTCTGTGTGTTTTTTTTAAATATTCGCCCGACAAGTTAATCGCTGGAGTGATTTTAAAATCAGCTTCTGAAGCCGTCAACGCCGACAACGGGGACGGATTTTATGTAGGGGACAGGTAAAAGAAAGTAGTTTGTTTTTATGTATAAAAGTGTTTCTTAAGATGTATTTAATTCACATTTTAAGTTGCGAAACGGTGATTTAGTCCCTGAACGAACCAGCATTGGATTTGCTGCTGATATGGGGGACTAAATCACAGCAACCTCAACGTTCCAAATGGTCCCGTTCCAGAAAATCCCACTCGCAAGCTGATTTAATTGGCCATTAATTTACAGGTATTAAACATTAAATTCCTTCCATTTGGCCTATAAACCCATGACAATGAGATTTAAAAATTATGTTATATTCTGAATTCTTGTGTGAATGTTATTTGGACACTTAGGCTATTTAAAAATGTTAATCTATTCTTAAGAAATGGATAGATGTTTAGATCTAGTAATTTAATTTTGTCATTAGCTACAATTAGGTAACTAACTAACTAACTATATGCTTTAATTTCAAGTCATCTAAGTAAGATTGTTTCATATTTGTTTCAGAATGCTTCAATCTATAATAACTGAAAATTTCTTTCAGTTCTCTTAAATTTTAAGAAAGTTATGGGCTTTTAAATGTTCTCGATCACAGCTTTTGTGTTAAGTCAATGAAAAAGCAAAAGGGAACAAGATGCCAATTTCCGAGTATGAAAATGGCCATAACTTTTTTAATACTGAAGATATGAAAGTGAATTAGGTGTCAAATTAAACTTCTTTTTATGCTTTATCTGATGGGATAAATTAAAGACGATTTTTAAAATCTCAAGATTTTGTTACATTGCTACATAAGCGCAACGAGATTTGGTATGCAGCTTCCATCCGATGTCATAACATAAATAGCTAATAAAATTTAGATTTAGATACCCCGAGAACATGGATTGTAAAAAGAACATTACAACAGTAAAATAGTCAAAACAGTTCAACAGACTAAAGTGCAGATGTGTCTGTGCGACGTGACCATCCGAGGTAGACAGTCCAGGGGTGATGGGGGGCACACAGCAGGGCCGGTTCAGAGCCGCTATAGCTCTGGGAATGAAGCTGTTCCTGAGTCTGGAGGTTCGGGCGTAGAAGGCCTTGTAACGTCTGCCGGAGGGAAGTAGTTCGAACAGTCCATTACAAGGGTGTGAGGAGTCTTTATGGATGCTGACGGCCTTCCTGAGGCACCGTGTGTGGTAGATGCCCTCCAAGGCTGGTAGCTGTGTCCCAATAATCTTCTGCGCTCTGTGGACGATGCGCTGAAGAGCTCTCCTCTCCGCCTCCGTGCAGCTGAGATACCACACAGAGATGCCATACGTTAATATGCTCTCTATGGTGCAGCGATAGAAGGTTGTCAGCAGCTGTTGGGGCAGACCAGTCTTTTTTAATGTCCTCAGGAAGAACAGTCGTTGCTGTGCCTTCTGACCAGCGCAGTTCCTTGAATATTATTAAAGGGACCACTTCATCAGTTGGAAGAGTGGATTCCCCGTTCCCTAAAAAATGAGGAAATCTCTGATGTCCTAGTTTGGAAGATGAATGAACTTTGCTGCCTTCCCTCACAGTGGAAACGTTGATTCCGCTGTGTGGGGATGTTTATGTTAAACTCTATTGTGTATTGTGTTCTTTTTTATCCGTATGGCTGTATGGTAACTCAAATCTCACTGTACCAGTTGGTGCATGTGACAATAAATGTAACTTGAACACCTCATCTTGGGCGTAGATGGAGGAATTGGGAGTAGGGGATAGAGTCTTTGCAGGAAGCAGGGTGGAACGAAGTGTAGTCTAGATAGCTGTGGGAGTCAGTAGGTTTATAATAGATGTCAGTCGATAGTCTATTTCCTGTGATGGAGATGGTAGGATCAAGAAACGGAGATGGTCCAAGTGAATTTGAGTGCAAGATGGAAATTAGTCGTGAAGTTAATATCACTAGCTACTTATGTTTTTTAATGGGTTTGTTGACCAGATTCATCATGGACTACATTGAAATCAGAATTGATCTGGGATTAAATGTTCCATGAGGCAGCGTTCCAGGATTCTGAGAGGCAGGAAATTGTGCAGCGGGTTCGGACTTCAATAAACCCCTGTTTTTAAATCTGAAAGTTTCATGGATTACAAGAACAGTGATGGCTCTTCACGATCCTGGTCAAAGTTGAGTTCAGTTTAATTTAGAGATACAGCGTGCAAACCAGCCCACAGTCCCACCGAGTCAATGCTGACCATTGAACACACCTGCACCAGGTCTATTCCACACACGAGGGACAGTTTACAGCAGACAATTCACCTACAAACCCGCACGTCTTTGGAATGGGGGAAGAAACTAGAGCACCCAGAGAAAAGCCACTCAGTCACAGGGAGAACGTACAAACTCTGTACAGCCAGCACCCGTAGTCAGGATCGAACCCGGATGTCTGAAGTTGTAAGGCAGCAACTCTACTGATGTTGCTAGTTTGGTGGAGGCGCTGTCCTGAACGGCTGCCTGTCCTGCAGCTGTCCATTTTTTCCCCTTCTTTTTTATTATTTTTAGTTCGTTAAATGTACAGTCAGGGGGTCTAAATCTTTTATGTGTGGGGGGTGGTGGGGGGGAAGGGGGAAATTGCTTTTCTAAGTCCCTACCTGGTCGGAGGGGTTGCCTTCCTCCGAGCAGCGTCTTCGACCTGTCCTCGCAGCCTACCAGCGGGTCCTGGAGCGACGTTTCCCTGAGGGGACCTGGCCAGAACATCGGCTTTGGCGGCGGCGCAGAACATCGGCGTTGGCGGCGGCGGCGGCGCAGAACATCGGCTTTGGCAGCAGTGCAGCGCTGGAGCGCTATTGCGGAGCGGGCGATGCCTTTCCTGGGTCGCCGCGCTGGGACTCCAGTATGCGTGGTACCGCCGAGGAAAACATCGTGGAGCCGCGGTTCTGCGGAGCGGCCAGCTGCGACGTTTGAACTTTTTTTTGAACTTACATCTCGCCGAGATCACCAGTGTGCGGAGCTCCGTCTGGCGTGGTCTGTTGGCTTGGAAGCCGCAGGCTCCGGTGGGAAGGCGGCCGTTCCTGGCACCCCAAGCTGCTGGGGGTTCTCCCGACGCCGGAGTACCATCACCCGGCGAGAACATTGGGCGCCATGGCGGCGACTGTGGAGGCCTCAATAGGCCCGACTATGGGTGGACAAGAGGATGGGGACTGGACTTTGTGCCTTCCCCCACAGTGGGAATCACTGTGGGGGGATGTTTTGGTGTTGAATTTCTTTATGAATACTGTGTTGTATTTTTATTAGTGTGCTGCATGGACATCAGAATTTCCCCTGAATAAGGGGATTAATAAAGTATTTATCTATCTATCTATCTATCTATCTATCTACTGATGTTGCTAGTTTGGTGCCCTAGATTGTTAACGCAGTCAGTGGTGGAGCAAGAAAGCCAGAGCCAGTGAGGCATCAGCCGCTTGCAAACTCGAGTTTGCTTCAATCATGTTTCCCACAGCAGTTGGTCATTGATTTGCTTTCCTTTTTCCTGCAGAAATCTTCAGGAACTTCTCAATTATGAGGGTGATGACTTGGAGGAGATATTCTGCATGGATTTCACAGTAAGTCACGGTTGCCTTTCTCTTAAGCTTGTTCTGATCTTTGTCCCTCTGCTCTGACTGGAGCTCAGGTCCCGATACCCTAGCCCCAGCTCAGTAAATTCTCCCATTTTAGGTAGCGCCCATTCCCTTTTCCCCCACCCCCACTGTCCCCCACCCTGGTGCACAAACTCATATCTCCCACCATCCCACCCCATTTTCACTTCATTCCCCAGTCCCCTTCCTTCAATATCGCTCCCTCTGGCTCTTCATTTCACTCCTCCTCTTCTTTCCTTATCTGACAATTTTTTGTCTCCTTTTCATCTCCAGCCTTGGTCCACTCATCTGCCAATCACTCTCCCCCCCCCCCCCCCCCCCCCCCCATCACATGTATCCACCTATCACTTGCCAGGCTTTGTCCCAACCCTACCTCTTTTCCAGCTTTTTCTCCCATCTCCAGCAGTCTGAAGAAGAGTCTCGACCCAAAACATTACCTATCCATGTCCTCCAGAGATGCTGTCTGACCCGCTGAGTTACTCCAGCACTTTGTTGGGTTTTATATTGGTAAACTATTATCTGCAGTTTCATGTGCCTTCATTCAGTCTTCATAGATATCATAGTGGGAGTGTCATTCTGCACTAGAGGAGACATGGAAGTGACTGAAGGGCACTCTACAATCCAGGACATACCCTTCCCATAGACCTCAGCACCAAATACCATTATCCATCCCAACTGAAACTTCACCTATTCGTGTTCTCCAGAGATGCTACCTGACCTACTTTGTGTCTTTTTTTGTAAACCAGCAGCTGCAGTTCATTGTTTCTCCAATTTTTAATTTTATCTAGTTAACCAAGCCAGACCCACACCCACTGAACTAATGGCTCTGCAAGGAATATGATGCGTTTTCATACAAACACAGTAACTATCTGAGTAATTAAGTTGCTTGCTGTCATTTCCAAAAATGTGCATTAAAAAAAATCTGTTGGCATCTTCTCCTGTCTCATGTTGAATTTATCTTTTAGATTGGGGCAGACATGGCTGATGGATCAATAACCCGACATGAACTCATTCCTAATGGGAAAAACATTCCAGTGCAAAGCCACAACAGGTCAGTTTTTTCAGACTTTAGAGAGATACAACGTGGAAACAGGCCCTTCGGCCCACTGAGTCCGCGCCGACCATCAATCACCCACACATTAGTTCTATCCTACACACCAAGGACAATTTACTGAAGCCAATTAACCTACAGACCTGTACGTCTTTGCTGGGAGAAAACTGGAGCACCTGGAGAAAACCCACACGGTTCATGGGGAGAATGTATAAACTCCGTTCGGACAGCACCCGTAGCCAAGATCACACCTGGGTCTCTGGCGCTGTCAGGCAGCAACTCGACCGCTGTGCCACCGTGCCGCCCTAAGCTCTGTGTTCTACACAAAATTCCAGCATCTATAGTTTCATGCTTTATGCCCCGTAGGTAATTTCTCAATTTGCTATGGTATAGAGTCATACAGCATGGAAACAAGCCTTTCAGCTCAATACGTTCATGCTGATCAAGTTGCCTCCTTAGCTGGACCCATTTGCTTGCTTTTGGCCCATATCTTTCCAAACCATTTCCTGTCCATGTACCATCCAAAGGTCTTTTAAATGTTGTCGTAGTACCTGCCTCAACTACCTTCTCTGGCGGTTTGTTCCATATACCCACCATCTGGGCTCTTTAGGGCACTAACTACGGTATCCTGTGCAATGATTATCCCTCAATTAACATCAGGCTATTGCCCCATCATTGGTGTCTTCAGCAGGAGCTGGCTGTATCCAAAATTCCATTTCAAGCAGGGTGCAAGGCCACCAAATTCAAGTGCATTTTCTTACCACTATGAGCAGGGTGCAAGGCCACCGAATTCAAGTGCAGTTTCCTACCATTTCAAGCAGGGTGCAAGGCCACCGAATTCAAGTGCAGTTTCCAACCACTTCAAGCAGGGTGCAAGGCCACCGAATTCAAGTGCAGTTTCATACCACTTCAAGCAGGGTGCAAGGCCGCCAAATTCAAGTGCAGTTTCATTCCACTTCAAGCAGGGTGCAAGGCCACCAAATTCAAATGCAGCTTCATACCATTTCATGCAGGGTAAAACCACCATAAAACCACACAAAACACCAAACTTACAGTTCAGTAGACATTCAGTGTGTTCAGTTGATTCACAGCTCAGACAGTCGTGACCTCTCCCTCCCCAATCATGCAGAGACTGAGCCACACCCACACTTCCAGGTTTTATAACCCCTCCCCCTCCCACCGGAAAAGGTGTGGCTTTCATGGCGTGATTGACAGGAGTGAGATTCTCAACATTTTTTAAACACTAATAACACTTTTATTTTTAATTGATGGGAAGAATTTTCTGCACCTGCTCAGCGGAGGGGAACTGAGTAAGATGGCCAAAAATCACAGCCATAAGTGGTAGCGTTTTATCTAAAATCAATATACAATGCAAACAGGAAATCAGTGCATTTGCAGTAGTGCCTTTTAACTTCAAGCAAAAGCACCCAAGCCGCCATTTGCAGTAAGTAGTACCTTTCAACTTCACGCCAAAGCACCCAAGCCACCATTTGCAGTAAGTAGTGCCTTTCAACTTCAAGCCAAAGCTCCCAAGCCACCATTTGCAGTAAGTAGTGCCTTTTAACTTAAAGCCAAAGCACCCAAGCCACCATTTGCAGTAAGTAGTGCTTTTCAACTTCAAGCCAAAGCTCCCAAGCCACCATTTGCAGTAAGTAGTGTCTTTCAACTTCAAACCAAAGCTCCCAAACCACCATTTGCAATAAGTAGTGCCTTTCAACTTCAAACCAAAGCTCCCACGCCACCATTTGCAGTAAGTAGTGCCTTTCAATTTCAAACCAAAGCTCCCAAGCCACGATTTGCAGTAAGTAGTGCCTTTCAACTTCAAGCCAATGCACCCAAGCCACCATTTGCAGTAAGTAGTGCCTTTCAACTTCAAGCCAAAGCACCCAAACAACCATTTGCAGGCAGTGCCTTTTTACTTCAAACAAACCATATTTTCATTTTCAGTGTTCAGTTTTCATTTGTTCAGTGTTATTCAGAGCTCAGAGAGACGTGACCCTTGGCTTCATCCCTTGCAGAGACTGAGTGAGGCACACCACTTCCTGGTTTTATAGTCCCTCCCCCTCCCTCCAGCAGGGGCAGCAGAGAGAATGGTGAATTTTTGAAAAACATTAATATCTCTCTGATTTGTCATCGATGGGAAACGTCATCCGCACCCGTAAGGCGGAGGGGGGCTCTGAACGAGGTGGCCAAAAATGACGGCTGTAGGTGGTGGCGTTCTGTTGGAAATCGCAGCACAGTGGGCCAAAAGCGGTCAAGATCAGAGTTTTAGTAATATAGATTTGATAGACACTTGGACAGGTACATGGATAGGAAAGGTTTAGAATAATATGGCAATATGCTTCCTTAGATGGGGCAGCTTGGTCAACATGTTGGCCGAAGGGCTTGTTTCCCAGCTGTATGCTTCTATGACTATTATCTTGCCCTTATAGGCCCGATAGCCAAAGAAGTAATGCTGAAAAAAATTACCACACATTTAGTTCCTGGAAACTGGGATAATCCAGAAGAGTTGATTGTAGGAATGCGCTGGAATCCAATTTATTGAAGGCAGTAGTGTTATCATAAAATCGTTGAGAGTCATATAACTACGTAGCTTGGAAACAGGCCCTTCAGCCCAACTGGTCTATGCTAACAAAGGTGATTAACCAAACTAATCCCACTTGCCAGCATCTGACCAACATTCTTTCAAACCGTTCCATCAATATGGATTTGAAGGGTGGAGAAGGTTTCACCTGAATTCACTACTGATTTGTAGATCACTATCTCACATTTATGGCCCCTAATTCTGCACTCCCCACAACAATCAGACTACTGTTATCAGACAGACACAAAAAGCTAGAGTAACTCAGGCAGCATCTCTGGATAGAAGGAATGGGTGTCATTTCGAGTCGAGACACTGCAAAAAGTTGTGAACACTGCCCAGTCTATCACTGGCTCCGACTTCCCCACCATCGAAGGGATTTATCGAAGTTGCTGCCTCAAAAAGGCAGCCAACATCATCACGGACCCACACAATCCTGGCCACGCACTCATTTCACCACTGCCATCGGGAAGAAGGTACAGGAGCCTGAAAACTCTAACATCCAGGTTCAGGAACAGCTTCTTCCCTACAGCCATCGGGCTATTAAACACTACAACCTCAAATTAGCTCTGAAGTTCAATAGACTATTATAGTTATTATTATTGAACTACTATTGTTTGTTTTTTGAGTATGTGTGTGTATGTATATTTGTGTGTGTGTGTGTGTGTATATATTTATATGTGTGTGTGTGTGTGTGTGTGTGTACTTGTGGGTATGTGTATATATACTGAACTTTTTTTCTCTCTCGTTTATCATATTGTTTACAGTGTACTATGTGTACATATTCTGTTGTGCTGCAGTAAGTAAGAATGTCCTTGTTCTATCTGGGACACATGACGATAAAACACCCTTGACCCTCTTCAAACCTGAAACGTCACCCATTCCTTCTCTCCAGAGATGCTGCCTGTCCTGCTGAGTCACTCCAGCTTTTTGTGTCTATCTTCAGTTTAAACCAGCATCTGCAGTTCCTTCCTACACATACTGTTATCAGACTACTTAACAGTCCTTCCAAAGCTAGTCCGATTGTCCAACCTACCTGATTGCGGACATTGCACTTTTCTCTGTAACTGTAATGCTATAAACCTGTAACGATATATTCTGCACTCTGATATCTTGTTCTACTTGTAGTACGTGTGCATGGCTTCATTGTACAGGGATGTTGTATGATTTGATTAAATAGAATATAAGCAATGTCTTTCCCTGTATCTCAAATATATGAGGTACAGAAGTGTGAAAACACACACCTCCGGATTTAGGGTCAGTTTCATCCCAGCTGTTATCAGGCAACTGAACCATCCTATCACCAACTAGAGAGTAGTCCTGACCTACCATCTACCTCATTGGAGACATACAGACTATTTTCAATCAAACTTTACTGGACTTTATCTTGCACTAAATATTATTCCCTCTATCCTGTATCTGTACACTGTGGATGGCTTGATTGTAATCATATATGATCTTTCCGCTGACTGGATAGCACAAAACAAAAAAGCTTTTCACTGTACCTCAGTACATGTGACAATAAACTATATAAAACTAAAATAATCTAGACAATAGCATTAGTAATTGTCCAGTCTCAAGAAAGGTCTCAACCTGAAATGTCACCTATTCCTTTTCTCCAGAGGTGCTGCCTGACCCGCTGAGTTACTTCAACATTTTGTGTTTATCAATAGGAAACCAACACCAATACCAACCGATACAACTTCAGTTTAATAATCTCTCTCATGGATTTTTCTCTCTCAGGAAGTTATTCGTTGACAAATATGTGGACTACATATTTAACACATCGGTGGAGAAAAATTTCCAAGCTTTCTCTGAAGGGTTTCGATATGTTCCTTTGCCAGTTGTAGATTTGTTCCTTCCTGACGAATTGATGGCTCTTCTCCAAGGAAACATGCTGTACGACTGGCCTCAGCTGGAGGAGGTAAGCGATTCATTGATGATACTTTATTGTCACATGTTCCGAGGCACTGTGAAATGCTTTGTTTTGCACGCAACCCTGTAAAATCATACAGCAGACCTTACCCCTTACGATTAAGGTGTAGGCCATTTAGGACTGAGATGAGGAAAAACTTTTTCTCCCAGAGTGTTGTGAATCTGGAATTCTCTGCCACGGAAGGCAATGGACCCCAATTCACTGGATATTTTTAAGAGAGAGATAGATTTAGCTCTAGATTAGATTAGATTTAGATATAATTTATTGCCACACTGCCAGGCTGGTGGAAATTTGGGTTGTCTGCAGCGATACAATAATAAAGAACACACAACCACAATAAAACTGTAACACAAACATCCACCACAGCATTCATCACTGTGGTGGAAGGCACAAAATTTGGCCAGTCCTCCTCCATTTCCCCCCCGTGGTCAGGACCAGAGTCCAGAGTCAGTCCAGGATCGGCTCTTCCTCACCGGAGACCGCGGCTTTAAGTTGTTGTAGGCCGCAGACCGGTGGTCAAGATTTAAGTCCCCGCCGCAGCCAGAAGCACCGTAGACTGCAGGGCCGGCGGTCGAAGCTCCCCTCCAGGGGTGATGGTAAGTCCATGCCGGACCCGCGGTAGAAGTCGGCCGCGGGCCGGCAGTGATGGCTTCTTCTTCCCCCGGGTCCCCAACGTGAGATCCCGGGCTGTAGACGCCGCACCAGCTGGAGCTCTGCAGACCGCGACTTCAGGCTGCCGGCTGCCCCGGGCCAGCGAAACGGAGCGCTCCCCTCCAGCCGAGAGTCCACGCTGCGCCCGCCGCTGAAGCCCCGGGCGCGTCTCCGGGAAAGGCCGCGTCGATCCTTGATGTTAGGCCACGGGGGAGGCGACCTTTAAAAACTCACCTCTCCGTGGAGGAGGCGACCGAAGCGGTTACCCCTTACCCCCCCCACACCACCCCCCACACAAAACACACAAAGAAAAATTAAATACAGACTTTAAAACATACTAAAAAAATTTAAAAAAGTTGAAAAACTGACGAGCTGCATGACATGGCTGCTGCCAGAGCAGCACCCCCTCCGAATTCTAAGGGCTAACAATCAAGGGATATGGGGAGAAAGTAGGAACGGGGTACTGATACTGGATGGTCAGCCATGATCATATTGAATGGTGGTGCTGGCTCGAAGTGCCGAATGGCCTACTCCTGCACCTCTTTTCTATGTTTCTCTATGTTTCTAGGCAGTACACAGGTGTCACCACGTTTCAGGCACCGACAAAGTCACAAAGGTTCACCAAACAGCTATCTTCTGCCTGCCGACGCACATGGCTGCAGGAGGTCTCCAGCTGGGTCCCCCCTTCCCCCATCACTCTTGGTGACCATCCGTCGGGTCACCCTTCATACTCGCCCCGCACCCCCCCCCCCCCCCCCCCCTCACCAGGTAGCACTTGGCGTCCCTCCTCACTCTCGACAGCCCTCTCACTCTCGGCGGCCCCCCTGTGCGATGATGGTTCTGCTCTGACCACAACTGTCTCACAATCAGCTTCAGTTTCATTGCACCTTACCTTAAATGTAACCACTCTGGTTTCAGATGCCTCTAAGATCTAGCTGGAATCTCAGATTATTTCAAAGCAACATTATCAAAAAGGCAAGTTGTCAGAAGTGCTGCGGCACAGTGGCGCAGAGGTAGAGTTGCTGCCTTAAAGCCCCAGAGTCCAAAGTTCGATCCTGACTGTACGACTAAGAGTGGTGGATGCCTGGAACTCATTGCCAGGGGAGGTGGTGGAGGCCTATGTAATAGTGGTGTTTAAAAGACGTTTAGATAGGCACATGGAAATGCAGCGAATGGAGGGATATGGATTATGTGCAGGCAGATAGAAGTTAGTCTTGGCATCATGTTTGACATGGACATTGTGGCCTGCAGGGCTGTACTGTGCAATGTTCTATCCTGATAAAATCCCGACAGCCAGCACATTGGATCTACAGTCTGAAGAAGGGTCCCGACCCAATTGTCGCCCGTCCATTTCCCTCCACAGATGCTGCCCGACCCACTGATTTATTTCAGCACTTTGTGCTTTTCTCAAGACTCCAGTATCTGCATTTCCTCATGTCCCCAAGCTCACAGGACCCGTGGGTGGGGTGGGATTTCCTGCCCTCACAGTGTTACTTGAAGGATGAGGGGTGACCTCATTGAAACTTACCGAATAGTGAAAGGCTTGGACAGAGTGGATGTGGAGAGGATGTTTCCACTAGTGGGAGAGTCCAGGACCAGAGGCCATAGCTTCAGAATAAAAGGAGGTACCTTTAGAAAGGAGATGAGGAGACATTTCTGTCGCCAGAGAGTGATGAATCTGGAATCTGGAAGCCAAGTCATTGGGTATTTTTTATTGTGGATTGATAGATTCTTGATTAGTACTGCTGCCAGGGGTTATGGGGAGAAGGCAGGAGAATAGGGGTTTGAGAGGGAATGATAGATCAGCCATGATTGAATGGTGGAGTAGACTTAATGGGCCGAATGGCCTAATTCTGCTCCTATCTATCTTTATTACTAAAAGTCTGATCTTGACCGCTTTTGGCTCGCTGTGGTGTGATTACCGAGAGAACGCCACCACCTACGGCCGTCATTTTTGGCTACCTCGCTTAGAGCACCCCTCCGCCTTCCTGGACCGGAGGATTTTTCCCATCGATGAAAATTCGGAGAGATATTAATGTTTTTTAAAAATTCCCCATTCTCTCTGCTGCCCCCGCTGGCGGCAAGGGGGCAGGACTACAAAACCCGGAAGTGTAGTCCCTCACTCAGTCTTTGCCAGATCCAGGAAGCGAGAGGATCACGGCTCTCTGAGCTGTGAATAACACTGTAAGGTGGCTGCTGCCCAATTGTTTGCCTCGCCTTTTTAACGAGTTTGTGTTCACAAAATGAATTTTGGTTGTCGGGTGGCTGCAGCCCAATTGTTTGCCTCGCCTTTTTAACAAGTTTGTGTTCACAGAATGAATTTTGGTTGTCGGGTGGCTGCAGCCCAATTGTTTGCCTCGCCTTTTTAACAAGTTTGTATTCACAAAATGAATTTTGTTTGACGGGTGGCTGCTGCCCAATTGTTTAGGAAAAGGGGAGATGCAACGAGACCTGGGTGTCATGGAACACTAGTCATTGAATGTGGGCATGCAGGTGCAGCAGGCAGTGAAGAAGGCGAATGGTATGTTGGCGTTCATAGCAAGAGGTTTTGAGTTTCGGAGCAGGGAGGTTCTACTACAGTTGTACAGGGTCTTGGTGAGACAACACCTGGAGTATTGCGTACAGTTTTGGTCTCCTAATCTGAGGAAGGACATTCTTGCCATAGAGGGAGCGCAGAGAAGGTTCACCAGACTGATTCCTGGGATGTCAGGACTTTCATATGAAGAAAGACTGGATAGACTTGGCTTGTACTCGCTAGTATTTAGAAGATTGAGAGGGGATCTTATAGAAACATACAACATTCTTAAGGGGTTGGACAGGCTAGATGCAGGAAGATTGTTCCCGATGTTGGGGAAGTCCAGAACAAAGGGTCACAGTTTAAGGATAAAGGGGAAATCTTTTAGGACTGAGATGAGAAAAAAAAAATTTACACAGAGAGTGGTGAATCTCTGGAATTCTCTGCAACAAAATGTAGTTGAGGCCAGTTCATTGGCTATGTTTAAGAGGGAGTTAGATGTGGCCCTTGTGGCTTAGGGGATCAGGGGGTATGGAGAGAGGGCAGGTACAGGATACTGAGTTGGATGAACAGCCATGATCATATTGAATGGCGGTGCAGGCTCAAAGGGCCGAATGGCCTACTCCTGCACCTATTTTCTATGTTTCTATGTATGCTTCTATGTTTGCCTCGCCTTTTTAACGAGTTTGTGTTCACAAAATGAATTTTGGTTGTCGGGTGATTGCTGCCCAATTGTTTGCCTCGCCTTTAAAACAAGTTTGTTTTCACAAAATGAATTTTGGTTGTCGGGTGGCTGCAGCCAAATTGTTTGCCTTGGCTTGGCTTTTAAAATCGTTGCAACAGTTGGCTGCCAGCCCAAGAATCCATTCGGCCCACAATGTCTATACTAGCCCTCTGGAAACCAGTACCTTCGGCCTGCAACACCCATACTAGCGCAACAGAAAGCCCCCAGCCCTCCACCGGCAATATTGGAATTGGTGGAGAGGTGGAATATTGCATTGGTGACCAGCCCTCCCGTGTGATGCTGGGACCCAACGGGTCCCACTTAGTCTAGTAACCTATAAACTTATGAAGTGTTTCTCTGCCCTCTCTGACAGAACGCCAGTTACAGGTTGGGCTACACAAGAACGGATGAAGCCATTGTCCAGTTCTGGCAGATGTTTCATGAGCTAACCCAGGAAGAGAAGAAGCATTTCCTGGGTGAGTCATCCAGCTGGTTTCACTCGTTCAGTCGGGTTTTGGTGAAGCGTACGAAGACCGTTTGATGGCTCTGGGCCTGTACTTGCTGGGATTTAGAAGGATGAGGGGTGACCACCATCAGGGGTTAAGGGGAGAAGGCAAGTGGATGGGGTAAACCTCTTCTGCATCGTATCCAAAGTCTCCACATCCATCCTCTAGTGGTTGGGGGTGGGAAGCAAAGAGGTAAGTTATAGAATAAGTTAAAGTTTATAAAGGGGATTGACTGTCCAACTCATTCGGTGATGGAAGTTGGTCACATGCTCACCCGTCCACAGTCCCATACTCCTACTGGCTGGTTTCATAAGTTCCTAAATTCATAAGTCATGGGAGCAGAATTATCGAAAGATCGAGTCTACTCTGCCATTCAGTCATGGCTGATCTATCATTCCCTCTCAACCCTATTCTCCCCATAACATTTGACACCTTTACTAATGCAGGAAAAAAACAGGAGAATGGGGTTGAGAGGGAAAGATAGATCAGCCATGATTGAATGGCATGATTGAATTCTGCTTCCGCTAGAGGAAGGATGTGGAGGCTTCAGAGAAGGTGCAGAATAGGTTTACCAAATGATGCTTGGTTTAGAGGGTATTAGCCACAAGGAGAGGTTGGACAAACTTGGATTTCTTAGTTTTCTTTGGCAAGTGGGAGGTTGAGGGAACACCATATGAGGTATATATTATTAGGAGAGGCATAGATAGGGTAGTCAGTCAGAACCTTTTAGCCCAGGATGGAAAAATCAAATTCTACACAGCCTGGCCTTAAGGTGGGAGAGGCAAAGTTTAAAGGAGATATACAGGACAGATTTTTTACACAGTCGTAGATTCCTGGAACACGTTGCAGGGGTGGAGGAGGCAGATACAATAGTAGCATTCAAGAGGCTTTTAGATAGACTTATAGATATGCTGGGGATGGAGGGATATGGATAACATGTAGGCAGAGGAATGAATTTTAACAAGGCAACATGTTTGGTTCAGACATTGTGTGCCAAAGGTCCTGTTCCTGTGCTGTAATGTTCTATGTTCACCAACAGTAGCATAGAGCACATGGGTATTTTGCTCTGTTTCTCTGTAATAGTGAATAGAGTAAGAAGAGCGGTACAGTGGCACAGCAGATAGAGCCACTGCCTCACAGTCGCACAGACCCGGGTTCCACCCTGACCTCAGGTGCTGGCTGTGTGAAGTTTGCATGTTCTCCCTTTGGTCGCGTGGGTTTTCTCCGGATGCTCCAGATTCCTCCCACACTCCAAAGATGTACAGGCTTGGAGGTTAATTGGCATTGTTAAATTGTCCATAGTCAGTGCTAGTGTACGTGGCATTAGTGGTCGGCTCGAAGGGCCAGTTTCCGTGCAGCATTTCTAAAGTAAACTGAATACACCACAGTTGCAAACACCACTTTGTTCTGTGGCAGATGTGCTTGTAGACACAAGGAACTGCAGGTGCTGGTTTACAAAGAAAGACACAAAGTGCTAGTATAACTCAGTGGGTCAGGCACTGACACAGACACACTCCACTAGTATAGTTTAGAGATACAGCATGGAAACAGAGGAATTCAGCGTACAGAGTCCATGCCGACCATCGATCATCATTTCACACTAGTTCTGTTATCCCACTTTCTCATCCACTCCCTACACACTGGGGGCAATTTACTACGGTCTGTACAAACTCCGTACAGACAACACCCATAGTCGGGGTCGAGCCCGGGTCTCTGGCGCTGTAAGGCAGCAACTCTACTGCTGTGTCACTGCCGCCCAAAACGTTTATTACGAAGCTTACAATTGCTGACATATTGAGTTGTTGATTTCTGTTCTGTCACTGCTCCCAGCCTTCCTCACAGGTTGTGACAAGGTTCCCATTGGAGGCATGGGCAAGTTCACGATCGTCATTCAGCAGGATTCCAGAACTGATCCGGATTTGTACTTCCCAACTGCTCACACTTGCTACCAAATGCTGGATCTTCCCCGGTACAGCAGTGCGGAGATCCTGAGGGAGCGGTTCCTCCGAGCGATTGGATGCAGTCGGGGGTTCGGGATTTACTAGTGGCTGAAATCATCTGCTGCTCCTGAGCGTCTCTGAGCGAGTGGAAATCATGTTGCACGTGCCCAATGGTTCAGTGATTTCTTTATTATCACGTGTAGCAAGGTACGGTGAGAAGACAGTCTCAGCAAGACCCAGGCAGAGATGAGGAGGTACCAGGCCCTTCGGCCCACCATGTCTGCGCTGAACATAATGTCAATTACCCAGTCACCAGTGCAAAGCACCACACAACGTGCTGGAGTAACTCAGAGGGTCAGGCAACATCCGTGGCAACATGGGTGGGTGATGTTTTCATTCGGGTCGGGAAGGATCCTGAGGTACTCCAGCATTTTGTGTCTTGTTTGTTTGTAAACCAGCAACTGGAGTTCCTCATAATGACAGGTAGATCTGTTATCATAAGTGTTTCCATTAAGACAGATTGGATGTCACACAACTGTTGCATTGGGGAACATCCCTTTTATTACTTTTATAACCTGTAAAAACAGTTTCCATGTAACCACCCCATGGTAACCAGACATCATTGTCTCTGAAGTTCTGAAGTTCACTCGCGGTGAAATGATCAGTTTCACCGCGGGTGATCATTGAAACTGTCAAGCAGTCACTCTAGTGACATGTGCAATGAAAGTCTATTAAACAATGTAACACATAGACTTTAGGATTTTTTAGTTTCTAGCTAGCAAAAATAAACTTGTAGCTAGTGAAAACGCCTTTGGTTTGAAAGTCCAGTAGGGAAAATAACTTGTTACAGCAAGTCTAAAACTCTCAGCCCCGAAACACTTTTTTACATTGACATAATTATAGTTAAACTGCAATTAGTCTCAGCGGTTTCTTCAAAATGTATCTATTGCACTATAGCAATACCACCTGTATTTTGTCAAAAAACTTTGGAATGAATTTCAGTTAGAGTAAAAGAGTCGAGAGTCAAGAGTGTTTTATTGTCATGTGTCCCAGATAGGACAATGAAATTCTTACTTGCTGCAGCACAACAGAATGTGTAAACATGGTACATAACGGGAGAAAAAAAGTTCAGTGTGTATATAAACACATGCACACATACTCAATAAATAAACAAATATAGTGCAATAATAATAATAGTCTGTTGCAGTTCAGAGATGATTTGTTGTAGTGTTTAATAGCCTGATGGCTGTGGGGAAGGAGCTGCTCCTGAACCTGGATGTTACAGTTTTCAGGCTCCTGTACCTTCTTCCCAATGGCAATGGTGAAATGAGTGTGTGGCCAGGATGGTGTGGGTCTTTAATGATGTTGGGCGCCTTTTTGAGGCAGCGACTTCGATAAATCCCTTCGATGGTGGGGAGGTCAGAGCCGGTGATGGACTGGGCAGTGGTCACAACTTTTTGCAGTCTTATCCGTTCCTGGGCATTCAAGTTGCCGAACCAGGCCACGATGCAACCAGTCAGTACTGTGCACCTGTAGAAGTTCAAGAGAGTCCTCCTTGACTTACCGACTCTCCGTAATCTTCTCAGGAAGTAGAGGCGCTGATGTGCCTTCTTTATAAGAAAACACTGAGCAGACAACTTAACCAGAAACAACAAAAGTGTAAAACCAGAGTCTGTAGTATATTCAAAACCAAGTCCATAGAAGTTCATAGTTGCGGAGGCTATTGTTCAGGAGACTGATGGTTGATTGGAAGAAACTGCTCTTGAATCCGGAGGTTTTCAGGCTCCTGTACCTTCTTCCTGATGGGAGCAGCAAGATGAGAGCGTGGCCAGGGTGGTGTGGGTTTTTAACTACATTGGTTGCCTTTTTCAGGCAGAACATCCAATAGATCGCTTTGATGGTGGGGAGGTCAGTAGCTACGATGGACGGGCAGTGTCCACCACTTTCAGGGGTCTTCTTCATTCCTGGGGGTTTGAGTTCACGCACTAGGCCATGATGCCAAGTCTTTACCAGTCGGGGAAGGAAGCGATTTCTGGGTCTTAACGCGCATTAATGCAATAACACAATAAATTAACAATCGGTAATATAACCAGTTCATCCTTCTTCAAAACCAAAGTCCGTAGTGCAACCAAAACAATCTGCCTCAATTATCTGCTCTGGCATTCCATATACCCACCACCATTCGTGAAAAGGTTACCCCTCGGGTCCACATTAAATCTTTCCCCTCTCACCTAGTTCTTGATTTCCCTACCCTGGGTAAAATTCTCTGTGCATTCACCCTATCAATTCCACTCATGATTTTATACACCTCTATAAAATCACCCCTCATTCTCCTGCTCTCCAAGGGATAAAGTCATAACCTGCCCAATGTCCCCCCTGTAGCTCAAGCCCTCCGATCCTGGCAACAGCAGCTCAATGGCACCTTCCTATAGTAAGGCGACTGAAACAACACAAAATGCACAGGCAGCACAGTGATGCAGCAGGTAAAGTTGCTGCCTTCCAGCACCAGAGACCCAGGTTAGATCCTGACCTCGAGTGCTATCTGTGAGGAGTTTGCACGTTCTCCCTGTGACTGTGTGGGTTTTCTCTGCGTGCTCCCAAAGGCATGTGGGTTTGTAGGTTAATTGTAAATTGCCCCTAGTGTGTAGAGTGGATGAGAAAGTGGGATAACATAGAACTAGTATGAATGGGTGATCGATGGTGGACATGGACTCGGTGGAGTGAAAGGCCAGTTTCCATGTGGCACTTCTAAACTAGAGTAAACTAAACTAATGCCCCTGTCCCACTTGGGAAACCTCTGGAGACTTTGCGCCACACCCAAGGTTTCCGTGAGGTTGCAGGTGGTTGCCGGAGGTTGCAGGTAGTAGAAGCAGGTAGGGAGACTGACAAAAACCTTCGGGAACCTCCGGGAACTGCACGGAAACCTTGGGTGGGGCGCAAAGTCTCCAGAGGTTTCCGTTCAGGTTTCCTAAGTGGGACAGGGGCATAAATAAAACAATAATCCAAACGCGGCCGCATCAACCTTTTGTTCAACTGTAACATAACATCCCCAATTCTATACTGAATACCCTAACTGTTGAAGGACAATGTACAAACAGCTGCCATATTCCATGTTTTATTTTCTAATAACATGCTGCAGAAACCAATTCTTCCTTGTGCCACTTCTGCTTTTGCTGCTAAACACCTCTGATCTGTGACCAATGGTGGTCCACTCTTCTGCCACTGAAAGTGCCTTCTTTTCCCTCTCAGGACCCTGCATGTTCCATCACCATTATCCTTCCCTCTGAGCCCAACTATCTTCAGAGTCAAAGGTGTTTTAGTGTCATATGTCCCAAAACGGAACAAGTAAATTCCTACTTGCAGCAATGGATGGTACAGTGGTGAAGTGGTGGAGTTGCTACTTCACTGTGTCAAATAACCAGGTTCGATCCTGACTAGGGGTGCTGTCTGTATGGAGTTTGCACGTTCACCCTGTGACCGCGTAGATTTTTTCTGGCTACTCTGGTTTCCTCTCATGTTCCAAAGGTTTGTTGGTCAATTGACATCTGTAAATTGTCCCAAGCGTGTAGGATAGAACTAGTGTACGGGGTGATCATCGGTCGGTGCAGACTCAGTGGGCTAAAGGGCCTATTTCCACGCTCTATATCTAAACTAAGCTAAAGCAACAGCACAACAGGTTTGTAAACATAGATGATGTAATAAGCAAGCAAACAAAAAGAAGTTAAAGAAATTCTTCTTCTTATCGAGTCCACACACAAGGTTAGAAGTTGTTCAGCCAGAGCTGAACACACGTCTTGGCATCTGCATAGAATGGTGTCTGTCTTGTGCTTCTTGTGCGCGGTGGTGGAAAGATTGATGAAAACAGGGTCATGATGTGAACGCTCTTTCCTTGACCCCAGTTGAAGAAATAAAAAATATATAATGCAAAACACATCACAAAGCCCACAGACCTTAGTGCAACCTGGGCAGTTCGTAGTTTGGAGTTTAATTGGAGTTCATCGTGTTCAACTGCCTGATGGTTGTAGGGAAGAAGCTGCTCCTGAACCTGGACATTACAGTTGACAGCTACACCTTCGTCCCGATGGCAAGAATGAAATGAGAGTGTAATTTGAGTGTAATGGTGTCTGACTCCCTCACTACCATCAGCATTGCAGAATACCCAAGAGTTCCTTTTATTCTGCTTGTCGGTGAGTGAAGGATTGAAGTCGGAAGTTGTGGTTCAGTTTCACAGCCATGGCTGCTACACTGGAATCAGCAAATAGCCACCACCAAGTCTGTGCTAAACACTACCGAGGCAGCTGCTTGAAAGAGTTCCTCAATGAAGTAATTCTCTCCCTGACGTTTCCTCCCTATCAACGTTCCCTTTTCTTGTGCAGTTATTCAATTCCCTTGCGAGAATCATATCTTTAATAAGAAGCTTCTCGAAGGTAGACAGTCAGAACCTTATTCCCAGGGTGAAAATATCAAAGACTAGAGGGCATAGCTTTAAGTTGAGAGGGGTAAAGTTTAGAGGAGGTATGCAATGAAAGTTTGTTTCTAAGTTGAGAGGGTGGTGAGTGCATGGAACGTGCTACCAGGTGGTGGAGGCAGATGCGCTAATGGTGTTTAAAGGATAGGCGACATTTCGGGTCAGGATCTTCCTGAGGAGGCTCCGCTCTTTCAACGTCTGCTGTAAGATGCTGCAGATGTTCTACCAATCAGTGGCGGGCACCTTCTTCGCTGTCGTGCGCTGGGGTAGCAGGACGAAGGCCGCGGACGCCAACAGAATCAACAAGTTCATCAGGAAGGCTGGCTCCGTCCTGGGGGTGGAGTTATATTCTCTGGAGATGGTCTTGGAATGGAGGATGCTTCTCAAACTGTGGAGCATCTTGGACAATACAGCTCACCCCCTCCATGACACACTGGTCAATCTGAGGAGCACCTTCAGCAACAGACTGGATCCACCAAGATGCAGCACAGAACGCCGCAGGAGATCCTTCTTCCCTGTGGCTATCAAACTGTACAACTCCTCCCGCTTCTGTCATGTGGTAGACTGATTCCCCTCCTCCCCCCCCCCCCCAATCTTAGTGCATCCCCAATCCTGGACTTTCCACTGGTCACTTTAATTTCATGTATCTTGTATCATGTCGTGTTTTATGACTGTTGGCACCAATTTCCATGCTGGGATAAATAAATGTCTATCTTATCGTATCGTACTGTAAGTGACTTTTCAGGCCGAGACCCTTCTTCAGACTCGTGGTCTGGAACTGGACCAGGAAACCAGGTCAGCTGGTGGCCGCGGGAGAGGCGAGGATCGGCCGAGTCAATGGTCGTGGGCTGCGCGCGGCCGGAGTGCAAGTGAGGGCCGGGGGTGACGGCTGCAGCCTGGCCTTGTGGTGATGGTTGGTAAGTCTGTCCACTATAACCAAAATCTGTTATTAAGAGTCCGTAATAACGAGGGTTTACTGTATCACTGACTGTCTGGGTACAAGGATAAAGAGGGGCCTAGCGCGGGGGGCCACTGAGAACAACGGGGGCCCGGTGCAGGGGAGACAAAGAAGGGTCCAACATTATTTAAACAGTATTTTTTGTCGACGCCTTTGTGCACTTTGAATGCAAAAACAAAGAATTTCACTGTTCCTGGGTACATGCAACAAAATATCTTCATCATTACCTATGTGCATGTAGTTTCATCTCAGTAAAGTTTTGTAATTTTTTGCATCTTGTTCTGTTTGACCATGTGTGAGTGCATGTTTGCACATGTTTACACATGCTCAAACATGTACCTGTATATTTTGGGGACGTTTAAACCTCCAGCGATGTATTTGGTGCATGAATTAGAGAACGCTTCTTGCGTATTTATTGCAGATTCATTGCATATTTCTGACTTTCTGGGAGGGATTTGAGAGGGACCTCAAGGGTGAGCTGTTTCACTCAGAGAATAGTCAACAGCAAGGAATGAAGCCCTTCAGCCCAACTTGCCCACACTAACCTACACTAGTCATACCTGCCCACGTTGGGCCCATATCCCTCTAAACCTATCCTATCCACATTCCTGTCTAAATGTGCCTTTCTTAAGCGTTGCCATAGTCCCTGCCTCAACTACTTTCTCCGGCAGCTCCTTCCATTCACCTACCACTCTATGTGTAAAAAAAAAGTTACTCCTAAGGTTCCTATTAAATCTTCCACCCTCACCTTAAACCAATGTCCTCTGGTCAAGAGACTTCTGTGCATTTATCTGATCTATTCCTCTCATGATCGTGTACACCTCTGTAAGTCGGAGTCTACAATGGGCTATGAGTGTACGGTCTGCACAGGTCGGAGTTTGGATCAAACATGAGGCAGCACTTGTGTTTACACCTATTCATTTTATCCAGAGATGCTGCCCGAGCCACTGAGTGACTCCAGCACTTTGTGTGTGTGTTCTGTGTAAGCCAGCGTCTGCAGTTCCTTCCTACACTTTCACACCGCTGGGCTGTTCTGTGCAACCTACTCCCAGCTTGCAGCGCAGACACAGCAAGTTAGCGGGGCAGCGCTGTCCGCACAGAAACTTCCGCAGGTTCTCCTCAGCTGCCGGGGTAACGGAGCCGGAGCGGCAGCGGACCAGCGGAGGTCCCAGCGGGGAGAGGAGACCCCTATCTGCCCGCCCCCCTACTGACATGACCAACACCTCAGCAGCCTGGTCCTGAAGAGGCTGAACAGACTCTGCAAAGTTAAAGGCTGAGTGGAGACCTGTTAGAAATCTATAACCAGTGTTGCAGTGCTAATGTTTTAGGTGCCGGAGCTGTCAAACAGGGGCGTCATTTCAGGTTCTGTTTGAGGGGGGGGGGGGGGGGGGCAAGCTAGTCTCCCGAGAGGGTCAAACAAGGTTATAGCCTATCACTACATCCCAGTGTATAACTAGTACAATAAAACATACAATACTTAATTTAATAATATGACAAAATATTGCACGGTTGTACTCACTAATTATCATGAAATATAATTATCAAGCAAGTAAAGAAAAAGGCGGTAATCATGTATTTTACCAATTTACAAGTAATTACCTACTTACCAAGTTTCATAATAATTTCCACAAAGGGTCGGGCATAATATGTGTTTGTGGGTCTGAAGCAACTCTTGTCCTGGTGTCTTCAGCTGATCTGTGGCACCGCAGCCATGATGTGACGTACGGCTCAGGATTCCACTGAACCAGAGGAGGTCCGACCGTGTAGTTTAACAAACATAAGTGCTGATACATGATTTATGAGAATTCTTGAGCGTGTTGGTGTTATTATCGTTCATGTGACTGAATCCCCTCTCACACAGTACTATCAGTACTAATAGGAAAAACTTGTGAACAGCTCAGTAATGGGCCTATATCTTGGGGGATGTGGCGTCCACCATCCTCCACATGATCTGTGAAGGCATTTATTACAGAAGAAGAAGAAAGCTTAAACCGCTTACAGAGAAATTATATTGCAGCTTCTCCATAATTAGGTGGTATTTCAGCAGGCCAACAGCATTTACTAGGGACACACAATTCATTTAGCAGGGATTTATACATACCATGAGGTTCAGAAGAATGAGAACCTTTCAAGGATGTTGTGGTGAACATATGGTGCTGCAAATTGTTTATAAGTAGTTATAAACTGTTGATTGATGGAGATGGTGTTGTTGTTGCTTGTTGAGATAATTTCTCCAAACTTCCCCTTTTCCACTGCCTCTTGAGCTTCTAGACTTTTTGTACCAGTTTGCACTTTCAGTCCATGCAGTGATCTTATGCTCGGTTGGATCAGTTTATCTGCATAAACAATCATGGTAGTGCGTTTCTGTAAACACTGACAGTAAACCAAGTTCATGCAACGTGTCAGACATTAGAGCTAAATCCAATAGAAACTGTTCTGAAGAGGGTCTTGTCAACAGACCTTCATAGGTTTTTCTGTCGCTCCCAAATCTTGTTTCATCCTTCATTGCTTTTTATCAAAATGAACACAGTGCTTCATAATTTTGCCACACTGCTGAAACTGTTTGAAAGGAGTTAGCTACCCACCTGGTGCCCAGAACACGGCTTATTTTGCAAATTTGTTGTTCTAGTTGAGAGGCACATTCAGATACTCTCTTTTGATTTAGAGGTGATCTACTGTAAACAGAGTACAATTTGTCCTTAAATGATTGAAAATGATTAATTCCATCGACTTCTCTCACCGAATCACCTACTGCAAGTTGTCTTCTGTGATTAAGACAATGCCAAATTATCACATCAGGGTAATGTTCCTTGAGATTTGACACCAAGCATTACGCTCGCCCCATCACGTGTAAATGCTACAATGTTCTGTTTCAAGTTAGAGTCATCAAACCCATGGTTACTGAGACAGTTCAATAGATGTTTAGCAATAGTAGCAGCTTTCTGATCAGGCAGTTCAATTAGATCTAGAAACATTAAATGGGGATCGCCTTCCTTATAGTTTGTGATCTGAGAGACTTCAAGTGTGTACTTCGACCGGCTCCATAGTAGGACATTTGGTACATTTGCCATTCATTTGCCTCAAATCCTCAGAAGCCTCAAATCCTCAGAAGCGAAAAGTGTCAGATTGCTGGTAGACAAAAATGCTGGAGAAACTCAGCGGGTGAGGCAGCATCAATGGAACGAAGGAAATAAGCAACGTTTCGGGTCGAAACCCTTCAACACTTGAACAGGGATACAAGCCTGACTTCAAAACATCATTACTTTCAGAACTACATTTGGACCTGGTTAGAAAATTTGAACTAGAAGCAGGCGAAACACAGCTTTTGTCACTTTTACTATAATCAGTCTCTTGTACGTTATTCTTGTTACATTCCTCAACTTGTTTAGAAAAGAAAGAAGTTAACGTTGTTTGCATAGAAGCCATAGGGTTGTTAGTGTGAAAAATTAACTTTAGTTAATTTACGGAGTGGCACGGACAACTACAGATATAGCCTTACTAATGCGACTGAGTCAGAGCCGACAGCAGGGCCTGCAATGCTTAGCAGTGTTGCTAAGCTGTAGTTATAAAAGTACCAGAATTTACTGAAAGCAAATACGTTTTTTTGCATTTTAGCCACCTATATTGGAACCAACTCAGCCAAGTAATCAAGTATTAAAAAAAGGATGTCTAATGGACTATTGCTAAAGCCACAAATATCGCAGAATATTAGTATCAAAAGCAGTAGGTTGGCAACTCTGCCTTGTACTGTTTCTCTCGCAGAAATGATTGGACAGGAAGTGTACGTGTCGATACTCACAATATCCTCACACGTGGGGTATGACATGGTTAGTAGATCAATACAAATCCTGTGTAGCTTTTAAATATATAGGAAGTTAAAGAAGGTTGAATCTTCACATAAATTATTATCTTATCTACCACCAACTTCTCTTCCGTAAAATCCCCTTTATTTAATATGCGGCCACTGTTAAATTCCCCGCTAGTTAAAATTCCCCAATGTTTATTTAGCCTTTTTTTTTTACAGTGGTGCCGGAGCAGTGCTCCGGTGAGCTCCGGCAGTACTCCACCCCTGTTTATATGTATATTAAATCATGCCAGGCATGGACAGGGTAGACAGTCAGAACCTTTTTTCCAGGATGAAAATATCAAAGACTTCAGGTCTTAGCTTTAAGCTGAGAGGGGCAAAGATTAAAGCAGATGTGCGGGGCAAATTTATTTCAGGCACAGGGTGGTGAGTGCCTGGTACGTGCCGCCAGGGGTGGTGGTGGAGGCAGATACTATAGTGGCATTTTTGGATAGGCACATGGATATGCAGGGAATGGAGGGACATGGATTATACGTGTAGGCAATAAGGGTTGGTTTTGGCATTTTGTTCGGCACAGACATTGTGGGCTGATGGGCCGATTCCTGTGCCATACTGTTGTATGAGTACTGATGCATAGTTACCTGAAAGTGCTGTCACAATTGGATGAAATAGTGAAGAAGGGTTTTTGGCACATTGGCCTTCATTGCTCATTGGTACTGAGTATAGAACTTGGGATGTTATGTTACAGTTGTACAAGACATTGATGAGGCTGCATTTGGAGTATTTTGTTCAGTTTTGGTCACTCTGCTATAAGAAAGATGTCATTAAGCTGGAAAGAGTGCAGAGAAGATTTACGAGGGTGTTGACATGACTTGAGAACCCGAGGGAGGGGAGAGGTTAAGCAGACTAGGACAAATGACATTTATTGTCACAGATAGAGTGAATGAACAGGATCTTTTACCCAGGGTCCGGCAATCAAGAACCAGAGGACATGAATTCAAGATGAGAGGGGAATAGGAGGCTGAGGAACTACTTTTTCACACAAAAGTCAGTGTGTGTATGGAATGAGTTGCCATTGGAGGACGGTGATGCAGGTACCATAACAACATTTGAAAGACATTTGGACAGGTACTTAGATAGGGAAGTTTTAGAGAGATATGGGCCAAAAGCAGGCAGGTGGGACTAGCTTAGATGGGGCATCTTAGTCTACCCACAACGCTATGAGTGAAGAATTGCCCCTCAGATTCCCAGTAAACCTATCTCCCCTCACCTTAAACCTATGTCCTCTGGTTCGTGATTCCCCTACTCTGGGGGGGGGGGGGGGGGGGGGGGGGGGAAGACTCTGTATATTCACCCAATCTAATCCCCAAGATGATTTTGTACATCTCTATAAGATCACCCCTCATCCTCCTGTGCTCCAGGGAATATGGTCCGAGCCTGCTCAATCCATCTCAGGCCCTCGAGTCCTGGCGATATTCTCGTAAATCGTATGATTGGACACTGAAGGGTGAGCAGTCGGACTCCAGAGTCATGCAGGAGGAGGGGGAGATAAAAAGCTGTAGACACTAGTGGGTGTCAACATCCGTGCAATGATAATTGGTGAGAAACAGCTGGTTTACACCTATCCCTTTTCTCCAGAGATGCTGCCCGAGCCGCTGAGTGACTCCAGCACTTTGTGTGTGTGTGTGTGTTCTGTGGAAGCCAGCGTCTGCTGTTCCTTCCTACATTTCACACCGCTGGGCTGTTCAGTTCAGTGCACCCTGCTCCCAGCGTGCAGCGCAGACACAGCAAGTTAGCGGGGAGGCGCTGCCCGCACTGAAACTTCCGCAGCTGCCGGGGGCCAGGAGCCGGAGCCGGAGCCGGAGCGGCGGCGGGACAGCGGAGGTCCCAGCGGGGAGAGGAGACACCCGTCTACCCGCCCGCCCCATTACCGACATGACCAACACCTCAGCAAACTGGTCCTGCCAAGGCGACGAGCGGCCACACACCGACAACCTGGCCGAACTCGAGTGAGTCCTAGCTCCGATTCTGACTCTGAGTCGCTTCTCTGTCCCGGCCACTTCTCTTGGTTATCACTGTTCTTTGATTCCCAGCACCGGCCGATTTTGTGCACATCTCAGGCGCAGAGTTACAGGTTGCTGATCTGGGGGAAAGTTACAGACACTTGCAGCATGATTATTGCAGGTTGTTTAAAACGTATTCATTGAACGTTTATTGAAAATGACTGCAAATTTACAGGAAAAATATTGAAAAATCGTTGAAAATTGCAGTATTTTTATAGCAAATTATTGAAACCATGGAAAATTATTGCCTATTTATTGAAACAGTGAAAAACCATTAGAAGAATTATATATTTATTGAAAAATATTGGCACATGATTTCATATTTACTGAATTTGTTGAAAGATTATTGCATATTTTGAAATGTTATTCTACATTTATTGTGTTTTGAAAGTTTATTGCATATTTATTGAAAGTTTTCTGCATTTTTCTGACTTTCTACACTGTTTTGTGTTTTGGGAGAAATTTAAGAGGGACCTCAAGGGTTAACTTTTTTCACTCCGAGGTAGCCGTGCGTGGAATGAACAGCCAGAGGAAGCTACAGTTGCACTTACGATTTTTAAAACAAATTTGGACAAAAGATAAGAAGGGCCATGACCTGAAACGTCACCCATTCCTTCTCTCCAGAGATGCTGCCTGTCCTGCTGAGTTGCTCCAGCATTTTGTGTCTACCTATAGATAAGAAGGGGTTTTGAGGGATGTGGTCCAAATGCAGGCAAGTGGGACTAACCGAGTGCACCATATTGGCTCGTATGGACAAGATGGGCCGAAGGGCCTGTCTCCGTGCCATCCAGCTCTATGGCTCTATTGATTGCCCTCATGAAATAGTTGGCTGTGTTTGTAGCCCTGTTGATGTTTACACGCCAGTCCTGTAAAACCATTCTACCCGCTGTTGAAATTGTGCCCAGTGAACCGGAACAGTAATAGCTCTCTTGGTACCTTCCTCAAATCATCTGACATGCGGAAGTGCAGCGACTTTGATTTAAGAAGTGGAAAAACCCCCCCAAACCATCTGTTGAACAGCATCTCGGGTCATAGAATCCTGGTGGCTGGGCCCCAACCAACGACACGCGGCCAGGAATGGTGTTTAGTTTTAGTTTAGTCGAGGTTAAGTTTAAGGTCATAGGTTATAGGGGCAGAATTAGGCCATTCGGCTCAAGTCTACTCCACCATTCAATCATGGGTGATCTATGCTCCAGATAGCTTGGTCTCCACAGCAATCTGCAGCAATTAATGCCACAGATTCATCAGCCTGTGGCTAAAGAAATTCCTTCTTATCTCCTTTCTAAAGGTACGTTTAGTTAAGAGATACAGCGTGGAAACAGGCCTCTCGACCCACCGACCATAGATCACCCATTCACACTAGTTCTATGCTACATACTAGGGACAATTGACAGAAGCCAATTAACCTGCAAACCCACACGTGTTTATAAATTCATTAGTCACAGAAGCAGAATTAGGCCATTTAACCCATCAAGTCTGTTTCCATGCTGTATGACAATGACAATAGACAATAGGTGCAGGAGTAGGCCATTCGGCCCTTCGAGCCAGCACCGCCATTTAATATGATCATGGCTGATCATCCCCAATCAGTACCCCGTTCCTGCCTTCTCCCCATATCCCCTGACTCCGCTATTTTTAAGAGCCCTATCTAGCTCTCTCTTGAAAGCATCCAGAGAACCTGCCTCCACCTCTAAGACAGAGAATTCAACTGACTCACCACTGTGAGAAAAGTGTTTCCTCGTCTCTGTTCTAAATGGCTTACTCCTTATTCTTAAACTGTGGCCCCTGGTTCCACCAACATCGGGAACATGTTTCCTGCCTCTAGCGTGTCCAAGCCCTTAACAATCTTATATGTTTCAATGAGATACCCTCTCATCCTTCTAAACTCCAGAGTGTACAAGCCCAGCTGCTCCATTCTCTCAGCATATGACAGTCCCGCCATCCAGGGAATTAACCTTGTAAACCGACGCTGCACTCCCTCAATAGCAAGAATATCCTTCCTCAAATTAGGGGATCAAACCTGCACACAATACTCCAGGTGTGGTCTCACTAGGGCTCTGTACAACTGCAGAAGGACCTCTTTGCTCCTATATTCGATTCCTCTTGTTATAAAGGACAACATGCCATTTGATTTCTTCATTGCCTGCTGTACCTGTATGCTGTACCTGTACCTGACATCATAGCTGCCTCCACCACCATCCTTGGCAGTATGTTGCTGGCACCCACCAGCCTCTGTGTAAAAAAACATCTTGCCCTGCACATGTCCTTTAAACTTTGCCCCTCTCACCTTAACGCTATGCCCTCTGGTCTTTGATATTCGTAAATTCATAAGTCGTAGGGGCAGAATTGGGCCATTTGGCCCATCGAGGTCTATTCTGCCGTTCAATAATGGCTGACCTCTTTTTCTTTCTCAACCCCATTCTCCTGCCTACTCTCCATGACCTTGACATCCTTACTAATCAAGAATCTGTCAATCTCTGCTTTAAAATTACCCAATGACTTGTCCTCCACTATGGTTTGTGGCAATTAATTCCACAGCTTCATCACTCACAAAGAAATCTCGCTCATCTCCTTTCTAAAGGTGCGTCCTTTATTTATTAGGCTGTGCCCTGTGTTCCGACTTAAAACGTCACCTTTTCCTTTTCTCCAGAAATGCTGCCTGACCTGCTGTTACTCCAGCACTTTGTGTCTATCTTCGTTATAAACCAGCATCTACAGTTCCTTCCTACACACTTGATTGTGCACACTTGTACACACTTGTTTGGCATGATTGTTTGTCGTATGATTTTCCTGGATAGCATGTAAAACAGTGTAGATGGGGCATGCTGGTCAGCATGGGCAAGTTGCACCAAAGGCCCTCTTTCCACGAAGTATGACTATAATTCTATAACTGTATTTCCTAATTCCTTTAGTGACTGAGCATTAAATATATGACATTATTTTGGTTTTGTCATCCCATTAAATCCTTTCACCATAGTTGTGAGAGGTTGCATTTTGGGAAGTCAAACTAGGGCAGGGCCACAGTAAACAGCAGGGCCCTGGACTGTGGTAGAGAGCTGAGGGATTTAGGAGTTGTTCGTGATGTGTATATAAATGGCTTGGATGTAAATGTACACGGGTTGGTTAATAGTTTGCAGATGACACCAAGATATGCTGGAGTCATGGACAGTGAGGAAGAAGATACAGCTGGATATAGATCAGCTACAGAAATGGGCGGAAAAATGGCAGATAGGGTTTAATCCAAGCAATTGTGAGGTATTGCACTTTGGGAGGTGCAATGTTTTTTTATTTTTTATTTTTTTTATTTATTAGAAGCAAATGTACAAGAATAAAACAATCGTCATATAAAATTATACAGTTAACGTACAGCTTCAATTTTAACTTTTTAACTTTAAAATAGAGGAAAAGAAAAGAGAAAGAACAAGGGAGATAAAAAGTGAGAGGTGCAAAGATAAGACCCCTAGACGACCAAAGTAGTGTAGCCAAGATAAGACCCCTAGACGACCAAAGTAGTGTAGCCAGAGTGAATGAAAGAAAGAAAGAAAAGGAAAAAAAAAAGAACAAAAAGAAAAAGAGAGAAAGATGGTGATATACCTGCCTCTTGTGCCCCCCCCCCACCCACCTCACCCAACCCATAGTTGGATTTAAATCCAAAGTTGTGTTGCGCCATACTATCCTTGTAAGAATTCGGTGAAGGGTGTCCATGTCTTGAAAAAATGATCTGCTTTTTCAGACAAGACAAGTCTAAGATTTTCAAGTTGTAGTGTCTCGGACATGTTTGTAATCCACATCTTAACAATAGGGACTGATGTGCGTTTCCAAAATTTAAGTATTAGTTTTTTTGCCGTTATCAGGCCATAATTAAGGAAACGTCTTTGAAATAATGTTAGCGCAGAAACAGGCTTCTGACAGACATGCCTAGAGTAATCAATTCAATGTCGGGGTCCAATTTTATTTTAAGTATTTTAGAAAAAATTTCAAAAATTCCAGAAATTATGTAACTTTATACAAGAGGCAAAGGAATGCATTATACTTGCTTCCTGAAGGAGACATTTATCACAAATAGGAGAAACATTTGGGAAGATTTTATTCAGTTTAGACTTTGAATAATAGAGTCTGTGCAGTATTTTAAATTGTATTAGCGAATGCCTAACGTTAAGAGAACAGTTGTGTATGTATAGAAGACTTTCCTCCCATCTTTCTTTTAAAATTGTTAGGCCGAGTTCATCTTCCCAAGCTCGTCTAATTACTTCCGACGATGGGGATTGTATATTTAAAAGGGTATTATAAAGGTATGATATTAACTTGTTTGAATCCGAGTTTCTATTCATACATTCGTCTAGTGTGTCTGGGACCATATATTGATAGTCTTGGGTATATGATTTCAGATAGGGAGGTGCAATGTTAGGGGAAAATATTCAATTAATGGCATGACCCTTCACAGCATTGATGTTCACCGTGGTCTTGGGGTCCTGAAGAGGCAACACAAGTAGATAGCGTGGTAACAAAGGCATATGCTCTGCTTGCCTTCGTAGGTCAAGACATTTAGTGTAAGAGTCAGGACGTCATGATGCTACTTTATAGAACCAGGGTTAGGCTGCATTTGGGGTATTGTGTGCAGCCCCAATACAGGAAGGATGTTGAGGCTTTGCAAAAGGTGCAGAGGGGGTTGTAGAGGCTGAACAGACTTGGATAGTTTTCTCGGAAAGTTATACAGTTATAATCCCCTTTATTTAATATGCGGCCACTGTTAAATTCCCGCTAGTTAAAATTCCCCAATGTTTATTTAGCCTTTTTTTTTTTACAGTGGTGCCGGAGCAGTGCTCCAGTGAGCTCCGGCAGTACTCCACCCCTGTTTATATGTATATTAAATCATGCCAGGCATGGACAGGGTAGACAGTCAGAATCTTTTTCCCAGGATGAAAATATCAAAGACTTCAGGGCTTAGCTTTAAGCTGAGAGGGGTAAAGATTAAAGCAGATGTGAGGGGCAAATTCATTTCATGCACAGGGTGGTGAGTGCCTGGTACGTGCCGCCAGCGTGGTGGTGGAGGCAGATACTATAGTGGCATTTTGGATAGGAACATGGATATGCAGGAATGGAGGGACATGGATTATACGTGTAGGCAATAAAGGTTGGTTTTTGGCATTTTGTTCGGCACAGACATTGTGGGCTGATGGGCCGATTCCTGTGCCATACTGTTGTATGAGTACTGATGCATAGTTGCCTGAAAGTGCTGTCACAATTGGATGGAATAGTGAAGAAGGGTTTTTGGCACATTGGCCTTCATTGCTCATTGGTACTGAGTATAGAACTTGGGATGTTATGTTACAGTTGTACAAGACATTGACGAGGCTGCATTTGGTGTATTTTGTTCGGTTTGGTCACTCTGCTATAAGAAGGATGTCATTAAGCTGGAAAGAGTGCAGAGAAGATTTACGAGGGTTGCCAAGACTTGGGAGCCTGAGGAAGAGGTTGAGCAGACTAGGACTTTATTCCTTGAAGCACAGAAGGCTGAGGGGTGATCTTATAGAAGTGCATAAAATCAGAAGGGGAACAGATAGGGTGAATGAACAGAATCTTTTACACAGGGTACAGCAATCAAGAACCAGAGGTCATGAATTCAAGGTGAGAGGGGAAAGACTTAATAGGAGGCTGAGGAACAACTTTTTCACAAAAAGTCAGTGGGTGTATGGAACGAGCTGCCAGAGAAGGATGTTGAGGCAGGTACCATAACAACATTTGAAAGACATTTGGACAGGTACTTAGATAGGGAAGTTTTAGAGAGATATGGGCCAAAAGCAAGGTAGTGGGACTAGCTTAGATGGGGCATCTTAGTGTACCCACAACGCTATGAGTGAAGAATTGCCCTTCAGATTCCCAGTAAACCTTTCTCCCCTCACCTTAAATCTATGTCCTCTGGTTCTTGATCCCCTACTCTGGAGGGAAAAAGACCATGTATATTCACCCAATCTAATCCCCAAGATGATTTTGTACATCTCTACAAGATCACCCTCGTCCTCCTGCGCCTCAGGGAATACGGTCCGAGCCTGCTCAATCCATCTCAGGCCCTCGAGTCCTGGCGATATTCTCGTAAATCGTATGATTCGAAACTGACGGGTGAGCAGTCGGACTCCTGAGTCATGCAGGAGGAGGGGGGAGATAAAAAACTGTAGACACTAGTGAGTGTGAACATCCGTGCAATGATATTGGTGAGAAACAGCTGGAGGATGTGTCAGTGCAGCGTGTCTCATGTTGCTTATTTTACTTTCAAAAATAAACTATTGAGAATAAATAATATATACATAACACAAAATCATGCAAAAATACATTCGTAGTGTTATATATTCAATATTGCTGGTGCTACACCCAGTATTATCCACACATACATCATTGCTACCCTTTATGCTTTAGACAGAAGACATACTTTAGACTTAAGATGGCGGTCACGGTGGCACAGTGGTAGAGTTGCTGCCTTACGGCAAAATGCAGCGCCAGAGACCCGGGTTCGAACCCGACTACGGGTGCTGTCTGTATGGAGTTTGTACCTTCTCCCCGTGATCTTCGTGGGTTGTCTCCGAGATCTTCGGTTTCCTCCCACACTCCAAAGACGTACAGGTTTGTAAGTTAATTGGCTTGATAAAAATGTAAAATTGTACTGCCCTGCCGACGACAAAATTCAGAAGGTTCAGAAGGTAAGACATACAGCGTGGATCTGGCCCTTCGGGCCACCGTTTCTGTGCCGACCAGCAGATCACCCAGTACACTGGTTCTATCGTTCACACTAGGGACAATTTACGGAAGCCAATTAACTTACAATCCCGCACGTCTTTGGAAAGTGGGAGGGAACAGAGCACCAGAGGAAACCCAAGTGGTCACAGGGAGAACGTGCAAACTCTGTGCAGACAGCACCCATGATTATGATCGAACCTGGGTCTCTGGCGCTGTAAGATAGCAACTCTACTGCTAGCACCACTACTGTGCTGCGCAGCCAGAAATGTCAAGGTTCTGTCATTTCCTAGGGTTAGAAATAATCAATACTAGAGGGCATAGCTTTAAGGTGAGAGGGCAAGGTTTAGAGGTGATGTGCAGGGTAAGTATTTTACAAGAGGGTTGGAGAGTGTCTGGAACTGTTGCCAGGAGTGGTGATGGGGGCAGATACGATAGTGGCGTTTAAGCAGACATTTAGATAGTTACAAGGATATGAAGGGATATGTATATATGCAGGGAGTAGAGAATTGGCGTGGGCATTATTTTTAGCACAGACATTGTGGGCCAAAGAGCCTGTTTCCTGTGTTGTACTGTTCTACATTCTATGTTTTTCTTTGTTCTATTCCGGTCCTATTTGGTGTCCACACTCTCATTCCTGCAAAAAACTCTTCATGTGTCAAGAGCAAGGTCTAATAAAATATACTGCAGATGTCGGTTTATACCAAAATAGACACAAAGTGCTGGAGTAACTCAGTGGGTCAGGCAGCATCTCTGAAGAACATGTTTAGTGATGTTTGGTCGGGACCCATCTTCAGACTGATTGTAGGGAAGGGGAACAGGAAGAAAGAAAAGACCAGGACAAATTTTAAAAAGAGTCAAAATCTCCACTTGAGGAAAGAGATAAACTGTGAACAGCAGCAGAAGTCGTGGTCTTGTCTGAAATTTATGTTTTAGTTTAGAGATTCAATGTGGAAACGGGCCCTTCGGCCCACCAAGTCCATGCCAATCAGCGCCCCCCATCAGCGGAACTATCCACTTCCTGCACACTAGGGACAATTTACAATTTTACCAAGCCAATTAGCCTACAAACCTGTACATCTTGGAGTGTGGTAGGAAACAGGAATCTCGGAGGAAAACCCGTGTGGTCACGAGGAGAACGTGCCAAACTCCATACAGACAGCACCCTTAGTCAGGATCAAACCAGGGTCTCTGGTGTTGTGAGGCAGCAACTCTACCACTTCATCACAGTTGTTGGGACCTCTCATCAAAATCTCATCTTTCCGACCGGCCGGGGCTGGGTGAGTCGGGACAGCTTGTCCCTGGACCAGCAAGGCTTAGGGAGCTGCATTTTGGGAAGTCACTGACCTTCACTGTGAATGGTTGGGTTCTGGAGAGTGTTGTGGAGCAGAGGGAATCCTTGAGTCAGCATTCCAGAACAATCCAGGAAGTCCCAACTTGCTTTCCGCAAGGAATCGGAGCAGGAGTAGACTATTCCGCCCCTCCATCCTGACCCCCCCCCCCCCCCATTCAAGATGATCATGGCTGATCTGACCCAGGCCTCTCGGCTCGATTATAATCATGTGTTGTCTTTCCGATGACTGGTTAGCATGCAACAAAAAGCTTTCACTGTACCAGGGTGCACGTGACAATAAACAAAACTAAACTAAAGATTTATGAGTGACTATCAGACATGAGTGGTTCCAGATTCGGAAACCCTAACATATGTTACAGCAGAATCAGGAACTAATGGGCACAGATTTAAGGTGGGAGAGAGGGGAACCCAAGGGCAACCTTTTCACACACAGGGTGGTGGGTTATGGAAAAGCTGTCAGAGGAGGTAATTGAATTTTGTAGCAACATTTAAAAGACATTTGGCCAGGTACATGGATAGGAAAAGTTTAGAAGGATAAGGTCAAATGCAGGCAAATGGGACTAGTTTAAATGGGGCGGCGTGGATGAATTGGGCCAAAGGTCTGTTTCCGTGCTGTACATCTCTATGGCTTTTCACCTCGACACGTGTGCGGCATTGGACTTAGTCAATGGAACTGATGCGCTACAATGCTGTATATTCTTAATTCTGTATCTTCCCTTTGCTCTACCTATTATACGAGTTTGACGCTTGTATTTACGTATAATATATGATTGATTGGATACGCATGCATTACATAAGTTTTTCAATGAACTCAGTACATATGACAATAACACACCTAGGACTTTATTCCTTGGTGCGCAGAAGGATGAGGGGTGAATCTTATAGAGGTGTACAAAATCATGAGAGGAATAGATTGGGTAAAAGCAGTCTTCTTGCCCAGAGTTGAGAACCAGAGGACATAGGTGTAAGGTGAAGGGGAAAAGATTTAATAGGAACCTGCGGGATAACATTTTTACACAGAGGGTGGTGGATGTATGGAACGAGCTAACGGAAGAGGTAGTTGAGCCAGGTACTATCATAATATTTAAGAGACATTGGACAGGTACAAGAATAGGAAAAGTTTAGGGTTGGGATATGGACCAACGCAGGCAAGTGGGACTATTGTAAATGGGGCAGCATGGACGTGTTGGGCCGAAGGTCTATTTCCGTGCTGTGTGGCTCTTTTACCTCATGACCATTGTGACATTAGACTTTGTCTATGGAACTTGGTGCACTACAATTCTGAGAACTATATTCTGCACTCTGCATCTTCCCCTTTGCTCTACCAATTGTACTTGAGTTTGACTTGATTGTATTTATGTATAGTATTATCTGATTTGAATACAAAGCTTTTCACTGTACACGTGACAATAATAAACCTAAACATATGGCCCTAATAGATTATCTGTCAGACTTCTCTCTGGTATGTTGCCTTTCCTGATAATTGCACCTTACAGTTTCATCATAATCCTCCCAAACAATATTTGCCGATTTGCTGGACCCCTCTCTAAACCTCAAAGGATAAAAATATCTTTTGATTGTTGCAAAAAATTTACCTCGTAAACGGGAAGATTTCTTGCAATGATCTGGCGTGAGGCTGGTGTGAGTCGGCTGTGAATTCCCCCGAGGTTGCAGTTAGAGCAGGAGCCGCAGTGACAGTGTGGAAAAGATGCTTATTCATCGATGTGTCAGTCGGCCTCTCAGGAGCAGAAGAAGGAACTAACACACAGCTGACAGGAGTAAACAATGATTCAATAGAGCAGCTCAACGATAGACAGATAATCTATCTTTCGAAATCTTGGCATTTCCAACGTGAAACCCGCGATGACTCTGAGAATAACGTCAGGAGAGGAATAGATTACCCAGGGTGGGGGAATCATGAGCTAGAGGGCATAGATTTAAGGCGAGAGGGGAAAGATTTGATAGGATCCTGATGGGCAACCTTTTCCCTTTATTCCTCGGAGACGAAAGGACTGCAGATACTGAATCCTTCAGCAAAACATAAAGTGCGGGAGGAACTCAGTGGGTCGATCAACATCTATTCCACCTTGTGATTTTATACACCTCTATAAGATCACCCCTCAATCTTCTGATAAGGAATGAGAAGCAGATGGGGGTTGTATAGGGGAAAAAAAGACACAAAGTGTAGGCGTAACTCAGCGGGTCAAGCAGCCTCTCTGGGGAACATGGATAAGTGGCGTTTCAGGAACATGGATAAGTGGCGTTTCAGGTTGAGGTCTGGAGCTTGTATAGGTATGATGCAGGGAAAAATTATCTTTAAAATGAAGATGACAACTCACACATAACGGGGATGGGATTCTTCTGTCATGAATGTAATCGGGGTAATGATAAGCCACAGATGATGGGAGCTGGTTGAGAATGAGCTTGTTGTGAGCAGGTCTGTGAGTGGAGGAATGAGGCGGCAACTGGAATGTTCTTCTATGTCCAAATAACCTTTTTATTATCAAGTTCAAGTACAGTGAGGTACAGGACAATAAACATTTTGCTTGCAGCAGCATCACAGACACTTAGACTCAAAAACACACACAAATACATGAATTGTAAACAAGATATAATAATAATTATAATTTGACGGGCATCTTATTGGCATGAACTACCAGCACGGTTGCACAGCTGCCTTACAGTAGCAATGTTACAAAATTTTGAGATTTTAAAAATCAAGTCTGTAATTTATCCCATCAGATAAAGCATAAAAATAAGTTTAATTTGACACCTAATTCACTTTCATATCTCAAGTATTTAAAAAGTTATGGCCATTTTCATACTGGGAAATGAGCATCTTGTTCCCTATTGATTTTCTATGGACATAACAAAAAAGCTGTGATCGTGAACAGTCAAAAGCCCATAACTTTTTTTAAAAATTAAGAGAACTGAATGAAATTTTCAGTTATCATAGATTGAAGCATTCTGAAACAAATATAAAATAATCTTACTTGGATGACCTGAAATTAAAGCATATAATTAGTTAGTTACCTAATTGTAGCTAATTTCAGACTTCAATTACTAGATCTAAACATCTATCCATTTCTTAATAAATGATTAACATTTTTAAATAGCCTAAATGTCAAATAATATTCACAAATAATTCACAATAAAACATGATTTTTAAATCTCATTTACATTAATTTATAGGCCAAATGGAAGGAATTAGTGTTTAATTGCTGTAAATAAATGCCCATTTAAATCAGCTTTCCAGTGGGTCCCTGTGGAACGCGCTGGTTTAGAACGTTCACATTGCGGTAGATTTGTGCCCCAAATGCCGAGAAAAATACTGCGCGATATAATGGGCCCAAATTGAGCTACTCGCAATATTAAACTTTGTATAAATGGATCTTTAGAAGCCCTTTTTAATGTAAAAATATACAACCTAACTTCTGCTATTTGCTTTATGAGACCCTGCGGTTGCTGGCGGTCGCGGGTTTAGAGATTGATTTTTAAACTACTATAACTATTATTCAAGGCCTTTAAACCTAATAATAACTTTTGCGACGGGGTCTTCCAGCGATTTTTCGTTAATAATTAACTAGGCTGAACATTTTCGATTGGAACAGCTTAGAGAAAATCGCGTTTTAAACCCGCCCCCTCTAAACGGCGCCAAAATCGCGCACACCCTCAGCAGCAGATCTTCAACGACGCTTCAGGTAGGCTTTGCAACATACCTACTTACAGCGCCAGAGACCCGGGTTCAATCCTATGTTCGGGTGCGTCTGTACGGAGGTTATACGTTCTCCCCGTGACCTGCATGGGTTTTCTCTGGGTGCTCCGGTTTCCTCCCACACTCCAAAGATGTACAGGTTTGTAGGTTAACTGGTTTCAGTAAAATTGTCTCGAGTGTGTGTCAGATAGTGTTGGGGTGCAGGGATCGCTGGTTGGTGTTGAAGGGCCTGTTTCCGTGCTGTATCTCTAAATTAAACTAAGTTAAAAAGAAAGAAGACTCTGCAAAGACATAATTAGAAAAAAAAACAAGTCGATGATAGTGCAAGAGGTGCGTTCCGTTGCCGAGGTTTAGGATTAGGGTTGTGCGGGTCGGTTCAAGAACTTGATGGTTGTCGGAAAGTAGCTGTTCCTGATCCTGGTGGTGTGGGACTTCAGGCTTCTGTACCTCCTGCCCTACGGTAACAGTGAGAAGAGGGAAGATGGTGGGGATCCTTGATGATAGATGCCGCCTTCTTGAGACAGCTCCTGGCACAGATGCTTCCGATGGTGGGGAGGGCTGTGCCTGTGACAGACTGGGCTGAGTCCACCAGTCTCTGCAGCCTCTTGCGCTCCTGTGCGCTGGATTTGCTGTACCTGGCTGTGATGTAAGCAGTCTGAGAAACATCACCTGGGCAAGGATGAGTTCAAGCCAACAAAGTCAAGGTCCATGGTGCTGAAAAGGGAAGGTGACTGACAAATCCCACTTCTTACTATCCGGAACTGCCACTGCCATTCCCTCCATCACTGAGTAACCTGTCAAGTGTTTGGGGAAGCTTTTTGACGCAACTCTGAAAGACTCTGCCGCCTTTCAAAAGTCCATCGAAGCCTGGCTCACCAAAGTCGATAAGTCAGGTCTGCCAGGCAGATTCAAGGCCTGGATCTATCAGCATTCCATCCTGCCCCGAGTCCTGTGGCCTCTGCTGGTTTTACGCTGTTCCATTGACCACAGTTGAGTCCCTCGAAAGGAAGATCAGGGGCTTTCTCCGCAGGTGGCATGGCCTTCCCGCAGCCTCAACAGTGCAGCACTGTATGGGACCAGTAACATCTTGCAGCTCCCATTCAGTGGCCTCACGGAAGAGTTTATGGTGGCACGAACAAGCGAAGCTCTGCAGTACAGGGATTCCAGGGACCAGAAGGTGTCATCGGCTGGCATCGAGGTGAGAACAGGGAGGAAATGGAGGCAGAGGAAAGCAGTGGAGGTGGCAGAGTCACGCCTAAGGCAAAAGGCATTGGTGGGAGTCAGGGCAACTGGCAGAGCGGGTTTGGGATACTTCCCTTAAGACACCGGTTGGCAAAGCCCGGGGCAAGGAGAGACACCATCTAATCCAGGAAGAGAGGTCAGGCAGGGGTGGAGGAAGAGCGGTGTGAGCAGGACAGTGGGGCTCAGGCAAGCAGGGAGCGTGGACACGGTGGGAGAGCAAACCACAGCGCAGGATTACTGGTCAAACATCATGCAGGCAGATTCCAGCGCGTCCGGTTCCTTGCCAGCTGTCTCGATGCCCTACCACGCCAGCAAACCTCCACGACTGGG